>NW_021619209.1:16640-19809 GCF_004785775.1 Grammomys surdaster | reverse complement strand
TTTTTTTCTTTAAGTTTGTTTATATAGTGGATTACATTGATGGATTTCCGAATATTGAACCATCCCTGCATTCCTGGGATAAAACCTACTTGATCATGATGGATGATTGTTTTGATGTGTTCTTGGATTCGGTTTGCTAGAATTTTATTGAGTATTTTTGCATCGATGTTCATAAGGGAGATTGGTCTGAAGTTCTCTTTCTTTGTTGGGTCCTTGTGGGGTTTGGGTATGAGTGTAATTGTAGCTTCATAGAACGAATTGGGTAGTGTTCCTTCTGTCTCTATTTTGTGGAATAGTTTGAAGAGAATTGGTATTAGGTCTTCCTTGAAGGTCTGATAGAATTCAGCACTAAAACCATCTGGTCCTGGGCTTTTTTTAGTGAGGAGACTTTTAATGACTGCTGCTATTTCCTGAGGGGTTATGGGACTATTTAGATGGTTTATCTGCTCCTGGTTTAACTTTGGTACCTGGTATCTGTCTAGGAAATTGTCCATTTCATCCAGGTTTTCCAGTTTTGTTGAGTATAGGCCTTTGTAGTAGGATCTGATGATTTTTTGAATTTCTTCAGTTTCTGTTGTTATGTCTCCCTTTTCAGTTCTGATTTTATTAATTTTGATACTGTCTCTGTGCCCTCTGGTTAATCTGGCTAACGGTTTATCTATCTTGTTGATTTTCTCAAAGAACCAGCTCCTAGTTTTATTGATATTTTGTATTGTTCTTTCTGTTTCTATTTGGTTGATTTCAGCCCTGAGTTTGATTATTTCCTGCCTTCTACTCCTCCTGGGTGTATTTGCTTCTTTTTGTTCTAGAGCTTTTAGTTGTGCAGTCAAGTTGTTAGTGTGTGCTCTTTCCAGTTTCTTTTTGTAGGCACTTAGAGCTATGAGTTTTCCTCTTATCATTGCCTTCATGGAGTCCCACAAGTTTTGGTATGATGTGTCCTCATTTTCATTGAATTCTAAAAAGTCTTTTATTTCTTTCTTTATTTCTTCCTTGACCAAGTCATCATTGAGTAGAGAGTTGTTCAGTTTCCATGTGCTCGTGGGTTTTCCATTGTTTTTGTCATTATTAAAGACCAGTCTTAGTCCGTGGTGATCTGATAAGATGCAAGGGATCATTTCAATCTTTTTGTATCTGTAGAGACTTGTTTTGTGACCAATTATATGGTCTATTTTGGAGAAGGTACCATGAGGTGCTGAGAAAAAGGTATATTCTTTTGTTTTAGGATGAAATGTTCTATAGATGTCTGTTAAGTCCATTTGGTTCATAACTTCTGTTAATGTCAAAATGTCTCGGTTTAGCTTCTGTTTCCATGATCTGTCCATTGCTGAGAGTGGGGTGTCGAAATCCCCCACTATTATTGTGTGAGTTGTAATGTGTGTTTTGAGCTTTAGTAAAGTTTCTTTTATGTATGTAGGTGCCCTTGCATTTGGAGCATAGATGTTCAGAATTGAGAGTTCACCTTGGTAGATTTTTCCTTTGATGAGTATGAAGTGTCCTTCCTTATCTTTTTTGATTAATTTTGGATGAAAGTCGATTTTATTTGATATTAGAATGGCTACTCCATCTTGTTTCTTGGGACCATTGGCTTGGAAAATTGTTTTCCACCCTTTTATTCTGAGGTAGTGCTGTCTTTGTCACTGAGGTGCGTTTCTTGTATGCAGCAAAATTCTGGGTCTTGTTTGTGTATCCAGTCTGATAGTCTGTGTCTTTTTATTGGGGAATTGAGGTCATTGAAATGAAGAGATATTAAGGAAAAATGATTGTGGCTTCCTGTTATTTTTGTTATTAGAGGTAAAGTTATGTTTGTATAGTTATCTTCTTTTGGGGTTGTTGGAAGATTACTTCCTTGCTTTTTCTAGGTTGTAGTTTCCCTCCTTGTGTTGGCATTTTCCATCAATTATCCTTTGAAGTGCTGGGTTTGTGGGAAGATATTGTGCAAATTTGGTTTTGTCATGGAATATCTTGGTTTCACCATCTATAGTGATTGCGTGTTTTGCTGGGTATAGTAATCTGGGCTGGCAGTTGTGTTCTCTTAGGGTCTGTATGATGTCCGTCCAGGCTCTTCTGCCTTTTATAGTCTCTGGTGAGAAGTCTGGTGTAATTCTTATAGGTCTGCCTTTATATGTTACTTGACCTTTTTCCCTTACTGCTTTTAGTATTTTTTCTTTGTTTTGTGCATCTGATGTTTTGATTATTATGTGACGGGAGGTATTTCTTTTCTGGTCTAGTCTATTTGGTGTTCTGTAGGCTTCTTGTATGTTTATGGGCATCTTGTTCTTTAGGCTAGGGAAGTTTTCCTCAATAATTTCGTTGAAGATATTTACTGGCCCTTTAAGTTGGGAATCTTCATTCTCATGTATACCTATTATCCTTAGGTTTGGTCTTCTCATTGTGTCCTGGATTTCCTGGATGTTTTGAGTTAGGAGTTTTTTGCATTTTGCATTTTCTTTGACAACTGTGTCAATATTTTCCACCGTATCTTCTGCATTTGAGATTCTCTCTTCTATCTCTTGTATTCGGTTGGTGATGCTTGCGTCTATGACTCCTGATCTCTTTCTTAGGTTTTCTATCTCCATGGTTGTCTCCCTTTGAGCTTTCTTTATTGTTTCTATTTCCAGTTTCAGATCATGAATGTTTTTGTTTAATTCCTTCTTTGTGTTTTCTTGCATTTCTTTAAGGGATTTCTGTGATTCCTCTTTAAGGGCTTCTACCTGTTTACTTGTACTCTCCTGTATTTCTTTAAGGGAGTTACTTAATTCTTTCTTATAATCCTCTATCATCATCATGAGAAGTGATTTTAATTCTGAATCCTGCTTTTCAGGTGTGATGGGGTGTTAAGGGCTTGCTATATTGGGAGAACTGGGCACTGATGATGCCAAGCAACTTTGGTTTCTGTTGCTTATGTTCTTGCGCTTGCCTTTCGCCATCTGGTTAACTCTAGTGTTACCTGCCCTCACTGTGTAAGACTGGAGTTTGTATTTCCAGTTATCTTGCTTATTGCAGAGCTCCTCGGAGTCCAGATGTCTCTGTGGTCTTATGCTCCTAATCTCCTGGGTGGAAGAACTCCTGGGACTCAGGCCACCTCTTGGATCTGGAAATCCTTCTGCTCTGAGTGCAGTGGGTCCTGGATGACTCAGGATTCAGTTTCTCCACAGGACAGGAGCAGACC
>NW_021619209.1:6239-16630 GCF_004785775.1 Grammomys surdaster | reverse complement strand
GGAGCAGACCGACTCTGTGTCTGCTCCAGCCCAAAGGACCAGGCAGGCCGAGTTCTTTTTAAAATTCACAGTAGACTCTCCTTTATTATTTTCATTTATTCTTTGATGTTTAATGTGACTACAGTTATTTTTAACTTAAATTTTCAATCAAATAAATTTGCCATCCTAGAAAATAAATAGTTTTGCTCATGATTGAACAGAAGAGCATTTATTGAATTATAATTGTTTTATGCTGTGTTCAATGAATCTAGTAAATACATTGTGTGATTTTACCTAGCTATATTTATGTCGATGTGATTGCAAAACTGTCAGTAAAGTTTAGGCAAAATAAATGAGAAATTAAAAAGTTTTCTTTCTATAGCCAGGCATGATGACATATGCTCTTAATTGCCCAGAACCTGGCAGATCTCTAAGTTCAAGGCCTATCTGGTCTTTTATAGTGAGCTCCAGGCCAGCCAATGTTATATAGTGGGACCATGTCTCAAAATGTAACCAGATACTGGAACTTGCATTGCCTTACTCCACAGAAGCCAACGTGTAGTGTCAGAAATAGGATCTTCACATCACTTTGTTTGGAGAGCTGGCAATCAGAGAAGGCAGCAAGTCAACGCCATAAAAACCACCTTCCAGCCTGTCTCCTTTCCAGGCTGCAGATTACACAAGAGGAAGGTGAGGGTAAAGCAGCCATTCTGAACTTTTTCTCTGGACAGGTGACCAGTCACATTTTTTGTTGTGATATCTTTTTTTCTTTCATCATCATCATCACCTGACCTCTTCCCTTATTCTGCGGATAACAAGCTCAGGATCTTCTTCTGACAGGTTTATCTACATTTACTGGAGTTATCCCGATGCTCTTCCAGAGGCATCTAGACAGGAATGATGTGGTAACTCAGAACAGTTAATCATGTAAACATGCCAAACTATTCATAGCATGTGAATTACAGACTCCTTTTTACAACATGGAGTACACATAGTACCTTTATACAGACTACATACAAAAGTGTTCCTATCAATCTTCTCTGGTCTCTGTCACTTGAAGTTTACATGAATGATCTGGTAAGAGAAAGCAATCATAAAAGCACGTAAAAGATCAGAATCCATTACTGTTCAGCCACAGAGAACATGCTGTATGATAATAACTGGGTGGGCTTAAATTACTGAAAATAAAATCCCCTGGGGAAGAGAAAGGAGTCTTATTTTCTGTTTGTTCTCCAAGAAGTTTGCTGATTCTGTTTGTTGTTTGCTCACAGAGACAGAGTAAATAGGTAAACTTAAGTATATTGAAGAGTGAAGGCCGGTTCCTTGTCTTAGGGCACGTACTCAGGGAAAACTTGCACAGTTAAATGAAGTGGAAATTTCTGGTTTCTTTGGAGACTCAGTTGTGACATATGATGTTTTCTAGAAACTGTCTTTAGAGGATGATTTTCCTGAGGTAGATACATGGGAGGATGTTTTGCTGAGAACAGATGTATGATATTTTTCTGGAATCTACCTGGAAAAAAAAGAGCATGTAATGTTTTGCTAGAGCAGACGCTCGAGAGAACACATGATATTTGGAAAGGGTATAAATATAATCCAACAGACAATGGACGATGGTGTGTGGTACTAGTTTGCCTTGCCACACTTTGCTGGTTATTCTTGGGCTTTGCTGATGATGGTCTTTGCTGACAATCCTGTATGGTATTGGTTCACCTTGTCACTCTTTGCTGGTCATCATTTGTTGTGACTTCATAGAGAGAAATGCACCACAGAACTTCTGGTGTTGTTCCAGTGCTTTCTTGATGCTTCCATGGTCTTCAGCCAATTGTCAGACCCTCAGGGTTTCTTTTGGATCAGATGGCTGTTACTGTGTGTGAATGGTGTTTGCAAGTAGATCCAGCTACTACTGCTGATTCATTCAGCTACTGAACTGCTGATATGCTGACAAGACATATTGGATTTATTACAAAGAACTATTTTTAAACAGGTCCACATCCCACTTTGCTCTATTAACCTTTCCTTTCCACTGCCTCTGGTGAGTGATTGGCTAGAAGACAGATTAATACATTTACATACACTTATTGAAGTAAAATTTTGAAAAATATAAACCTAGCCGGGCAATGGTGGTGCACGACTTTAAAATCTCAGAATTTGTGAGGCAGAGGCAGGCGGATTTCTGAGTTTGAGGCCAGCCTGGTCTACAGACTGAGTTCCAGGACAGTCAGGGCTACACAGAGAAACCCTGTCTCCAAAAAAGTGTCTTAGTTATCTAAAAAAGAAAGAAGAAGAAGAAGGAGGAGGAGGAGGAGGAAGAGGAGGAGGAGCAGGAGGAGGAGGAGAAGAAGAAGAAGGAGAAGAAAAGAAAAATATAAACCCACAATTAAAACCTAAGAACCCGAATGCAGAAGCAGGAGGGTGTCTGAGAGCTCAAAGCTGCAAAATAATGTGGGTTTTTTTTTTGTTTTTTTGTTTTTTGTTTTGTTTTGTTTGCTATGCCAAAATTAGGGTTTAGGACCTGGAGCTGGAAAGAGATATCAAGAATACAAGTTCTCAACTGGAAATTCAGTAGTGTTTGTTGCTCATCGGGCCTGAAGCTAACCCTAATTAAGCACAATGCTTGTTTTGATTAGAAAACTTGATTCGACATGACTCTACCAGGCAAAGTTCAGAAGGATTTCTCTAGAGGGAAAATAATAGGAGCTTGATCCTAGGTTAAGTTTTCACATAAACATCCAGTCTTCGGTAGAAAGATTCGATGTAAGCTCCTACTACTTGGTGACTTGTAAGAATAACCAAGAGGGAAAACATAACACATTTGCCTTAGAACACTCAGATCTTAGACTGAAAAATAGCATTAAAAATCAACTTAAATAATTAAATTATTGAATATAGGCATCAAGTTGGCTCAGTGGGGGAAAGGGCTTGCTACCACCAAGCAACACATGAGTTTGTTCTCTGAAACCCAAAAGGTGAAAGGAGAGAACTGGCTTGTGAAATTGTCCTCTTATACACACACACACATACACAGTCAGACACACACACAGACACACAGACACAGACACACACACATTGTGTCATGTGCATGCACACACACACACACACACACACACACACACACACATTGTGTCATGTGCATGTATGGGCTCCCAATTCTAAAACTGGTAAACAACTATTCAAGATGATTTGTGAAATCCTATCTAGACAAGTGATGTGGGAATCTCTAGTTTTGTTGGAGGCTCAGTTGTGTCATGTGATGTTTTTCTGGAAACTGTCTTGTGAGAAGATCTTTTGTGGAGAACAGAAATGTAGTGTTGTTCTGAAAGGTGACTGTTGAAAGAGCATGTAATGTTTTACTGGGGCTGACAATCGAAAGGACACATGATGTTTGGAAAGAGTATAAATATAACCCAATAGACAGTGGACAACACTGGCCTCTCTTAGCTGGTCATTGTTAGGCTTTACAAAGGCTGGTCTTTGCTGATGACACTCTTGAATTAGTTTACCTTGCTTTCTTTGCCAATTTTTGCTTGTTGTGACTTCGTAGAAAAAAAAAACACACCAAAGAACTTCTGGTGATATTCCAGCTGCTTCTTGACTCATGCTGATCAGCATAGCCTGGTAGTTTCTTCTGGATCAAGCCACTACTACAATTCATGTTTGGTATTTCCTGAGTAGACTGGACTGCCACTGCTGGTTCATGTTTGGTGTTTTGCTAGTGGACTGGACTGTTGACAATGAATACTGGAATCACCTCAAAGAACTATTTCAAAACAGATCCACACATCTGTTTCCTATTAAACTTTCTTTTCCTCTACCTCTAGTGGGTGGTGGGGTAGGTGGGAGGTTGAAGCATTAAAGAACCATAATTGAAGAAGGTTTTGAAAAATCTAAACCTAGAGAAAAAATCAAAACACACCTTAAGAGAAAATAAGAGGGCTGGAGAGATGGCTCAGTGGTTAAGAGCACTGACTGCACTTCCAGAGGTCCTGAGTTCAAATCCCAGCAACCACATGGTGGCTCACAACCATCTGTAATGAGATCTGATGCCCTCTTCTGGTGTGTCTGAAGACAGCTACAGTGTATTCATATATAATAAATAAATAAATCTTGAAAAAAAAAAAAAGAGAAAATAAGAAAGTGCAACCAATACCAAAGTCAAATAGAAAAGCAAAAAATATTCTAGCAATCACATGAAAACATAAATTACCTTTAAGAAACATCAGAGAAATGGAGCAATGACTTCTCAATATGAATTATGAGACCAACAACAAAAGAGTCATGCTTTTGACATCTCAAAAGAAAATTTTATCACACTAGAATTCTATTGCTAGAGAATAGAACCTCAAGAAAATGAAGTTTTCAAACAAAAAATATTAATAATATGACACTGAAAGAAGTATGTTAGAGGAATTGCATTTTTAAAAGCATTCTAGAAGAGACTGTAGAATTGCAGGAAGAAATAAAAATGACTGGAAATGAATGTTGATTGAGAGTTGATTATGCAGCCAACAAGAATAGGGAGATTAATTAATGTACACCATTGTAGATGAAGATGCATTGCTGAAACGTCGTTTTTTGTTGTTTTTGTTTTTTGGAGACAGGGTTTCTCTGTGTAGCCCTGGCTGTCCTAGAACTCACTCTGTAGACCAGGCTGTCCTCAAACTCAGAAATCTGCCTGCCTCTGCCTCCCAAGTGCTGGGATTAAAAGCGTGTGCCACCACTGCCTGGCTATGCTGAAAATTCTTTAGTAACTTCTAAATAATGATTCAAAGACTAATTGAAAGAAAATTTAAATAAAAATATTTGAATATTATAGGAAGAATAAAACATAGAGTACAAATAAAATATACTCTAAATACAGAGAAAATATATTAGATATTTCATAAATTATAACTGAATTAAAATCCAATTATACAACCTAAACTATTAAACTACATTTAAGAGAAATATAGAACACATGCAATCAAATAAGTATTACAATCAAATAAATATGTATGGGCAAGGAAAGAGAAAAAGACTGAACATTTAAAAATGGTCTAATCCAGAATTTTAAAAAATGTAGTTGAATTCACTGACTCAAGACAAAGAGATTTTAAGGAAAATACATTGCTATCAGTAAAGATAAATGTATAATAATAATAATAATACACTTGTAACTAGAGCAGAAGTATGTTATATTAAGATTTAATGATTACCCAGAACTACAGACATGAAAACAGAAAAAAAATCCAGAAATACTTTAAGTTTAAATAATAGAACTCATGAGTAAAGATAAGCTCAGAGCAGAATTTCCAAAATTTTCAGCGAAGTAAAAATTAAGTATGGAAATATTGGAACAGCAAATCAAATACAAATATTAAAAAAAAAGAAGACACACACAGCACTGAGTAAAGTAGATAAAAAGTGTTCCAGAGAGGAAATGAGTCCCCAGTTGATTTTTTCTAATAATTAAAACCATTTAAAATTCTTAGATGAGACAAGAAAAAGATAAAACAGTGACTTGCAATCTTCTCACTGTTTAAACATGAATGGACAAGTGTCGTGGCATGTGTCTTTAATCCCAGCACTCAGGAGACAGAGGCAGGCGGATCTCTGTGAGTCTGAGGCCAGGCCTAACCTCAATAGTGAGTTCTAGGACAGTCAGGCCTACATAGAAAGATGCTGACTAAAAAAATTCAAGGTTAGTACTCTAAAGAATTTTGTGCCAATAAAGTTGAAAACTTATATGAATTATCTTTCAAACTCTGCTTTTTCCAAATCTGAAGTAAAAAGAAAACCAAAAATTTTAACTAGCCTTTTAAGTTTAACTAGCTTTAAATAATTTCAAAACATAAAATTCCTAGAAACGTACTGGCCATGCCATGATTGCATAGAAAGCTATACAACATCTTTTGGAAAAACAAAATCTAAATAAATTGAGTAATGCTCACAAATTGTCACTAACTGAAGGATTCAGTAGGTGAAAAGCGAGTTCTTCCCCAATCAATGTATAAAAATCAAAAAATTCTTAATGTTTCAAGACATTTCTTAATGTATATATTTCACATGAAAATACAAGCAGAATAATTGTAATTTTTAAAAAGAGGATAACATTGAAGATACTACAACGAAGACATAATCCATGGAACAAGAATTGATACTATCAATGATTCAAATCAATCTTTTCTTATGCAAAATATACTACAAAGGAAATGAAGGAAATCAAGCTGTAGGTTGGGAAAATGTTTCAAAGAACTTATTTCAGAGAAGATAACTACATAATATACATGGAGCTTTTAAGAACTCAACAACAACAACAATCAGTGCATGTAAAAGTGTTCTAAGACACACAGGTGGTCAATGAATGAAAAGCTGTAACACATTGTATGCCATTCAAGAAATGCCAACTCAAACAATATTGAGGCACCAAACATAACTACTAGGATGTCTGGATTGCAGAACGCCAACATCATCAAATGCTGAGGAGGAGGTGGAGCACCAGGAACTCTGATTTGTGGTCATGGGAATAACAACTGATGTAGCCACTTTAGAAGACAGTTGGGTAGTTTCTTGTAGCGTTTGGTGTCCTCTTACTATGCTCTACAGTATTCATGCAAATGAATGGAAAACACACACACACAAAAATGTGAACATATGTGTTTCTGGAAACATTATTCATAAACGTCAAGACTTATAGCAATGAAGATTCCTCAGTAGATCAGTGGATACATTGTGTCAGAAGCAGAAAATTAAGTGTTTAATATCAAAAAGACCCATCCCCTCATGAAAGAGCATTGCAAGCCAAGCTGAAGACTCCTTCTTCTTTGATTCTCACATGACATTTTAGAAAAGGAGACTGCTGTGATGACAGTAAAAATATCAGTGATTTCCAGAAATTCAGGAGAGGCAGAGTGAAATAGGTAGATTTAAAGGATCTGGAGTCCAAAAAACCAATCTAGTTTTCCAAAGCTACAGACAACACAACATCAAGGGGAAGTAGTTTATAATGGGCTTGGTGGTAAAGATGTGTAAATGGAAGCTGGAGACTGCTCAGGGGATAGGAGCACTTGCTGTTCTTCCAAACGACCTGACCTCAGTTCCTAGACCTACATTGGACATCCTGTTAATTCCAGCTCCAGGGAATCCAGTAGCCTCTTCTGACACCTACATATAGTTGGCATACAGTCACATAGGTATACAAAAGAATAAAAATAAATAAATCCCTTTTTTAGAAAATGTGTTAGTTGAGTGTGGTGATGCGGTTCTTTAATCCCAGCACTGAGAGGCAGGAAGATCTCTGTGAGTCCCTATGTGCCCAAGTTAGTTGATTCTGCAGGTTTTCTTGTAGTGCCCTTTACCCCTCTGGCTCCTATAATCCTTCCTCCCCTTTTAGCAGGATTCCCTGAACTCAACCTAATGTTTGGCTGTAAGTCTCTCCATCAGTTTCCATCAGTTGCTGGATAAAGCCTCTCTGATGACGATTGAGTTAGGCACCAATCTCATGGCAGGGGTCTCAATATGGGCTAGTCATTGGTTGGCCACTCCCACAATTTCTGTGCCACCTTCACACCAGCACATCTTTCAGGCAGGACAAATTTTGGATCAAATGTTTTGTGGCCTGATTGGTGTCCCAGTCTCTTCACTGAAAGTTTTGCCTGGTTACAGAAGATGGCTGGTTCAGGCTCTGCAGCCCTCAGTTCTCAGAGTCTTAGCTTGCGGTACTCTCATAGATTCCTGGGAGTTTCTATCTCACCTCTGAAATGCTAACCCCCATTCCAGTTTTCTCTCTCAGAACTCTCTCCCCCCCATCCTCCCCTCACCTGATCCCTTACCCACCTCCAGTTCCTGCCCTTACCCACCTCTGGTCTACCTATATCTATCCTCTTTCCTCTTCCCAGGGAGACTCATGCAACTCACCTTGAGCCCTCCATGTTATAGCCTCTTTAGTCTGTGGACAGTAGAATGGTTATCCCTTACATTACATCTAATACCCACATACAACTGAGTACCTACTGTGTGTTTCTCTTTCTAGATCTAGATTTTCTCACTCAGGATATTTTTTCTAGTTCTTTTCCATTTGCCTACAAATTTTATGATATTATTTTTAAGAGTGGTGTAATAATCCATTGTGTAAAAGTATCACATTTTCTTTACCCATTCTTCAGTTGAGGGACATCTAGATTGTTTCCGTGAGTATTACTACTAAAGCTGCTATGAACATAGTTCAGCTAGTGTCCTTGTGGTGTCTTATCACATTTTAATGCACAATAGAAGTGGGAAATTTCTGGTTTCTTTGGATACTCACTTGTGTCATCTAATGTTTCTCTGGAAACAGTCTTATAAGATGTTTTTTGCTGAAGCAGACATGTGGGAGAATGTTTTGCTGAGAACAGATGTGGTGTTCTTCTGGAAACTACCTGGAAAGGGAGTATGTTATGTTTTGTTAGAGCAGATCCTTGAGAAAACACGTGATGTTTGGAAAGGGTATAAATGTAACCCAACAGACAGTGAACAATGCTGTGGCATTTGTTCACCTTGCCACTTTGCTGGTCACTGTTTGTTGTGACTTTATGGAGAGAACGACATCAAAGAACTTCTGGTGGTGTTGTAGTGGCTTCTTGATGCTTCCTCGAACTTGGGCCAATTGGCAGAGCCTCGAGGGTTTTTTTTTTAATCAAACTCTGGTTGCTGATTCATGAATGGTGTTTGGCAGTGGATCAAACTACCACTGCTGATTTGTGTGAACTGAACTGCTGATATCCTGACAATCCCGATTGGATTCACTTCAAAGAACTTTCTAAACAGGTCCACATCCTCCTTTGCCCTATTTAACCTTTCCTTTCCAGTACCTCTGGTGGGTGTATGTCTAGAAGGGAGGTTAAAGCATTTAAGTGTCCTCATTAAAAGTTGGTTGTGAGAAATCAAAGCCTACACACAATAACCCAATTCCTAGAAATAAGTTCAAAATAAATACATAGGTATTACAAAAAATGGTAAATATAATAATGCTCATAGCATTATACTTAACAAAGTTCAAAACTGAAAACTAACATAGTTCACAAACTGGAATAGCCAAAATGAATCAAGGCATACGACTGCAGAGATGTAGCATAAAACAATGTGCAGAAAAGTAGTTAGAAAAACCTGTCACATGTAACTTCACAAATTCAATGTCTATCGATTAGCACAAGGGAAGAATAATCAATAAACCCATTTTTATAAAACTCCTAACAAAGATTAGTAATGTATAATAGTAGCAGATAATACGCTGCTTTTGTAGGGTGACCATCAAGTAATAGCCACAGAGAGCATGGCGGGTGTGGTACATTTTAGGTTTTCTTTATGTTCTGCTTCTATGAATATATTAACCATTGGATATAATTCTGTTGTGTTCCTTCTGATGTATTTCCTATACCAAAACAAACATGTATAAAATTCAATTATTTCTGGATAAAATTAATTAGAAACATTCAGCTTAATAAATTATAAGCCCATGAAAAGTTTTTTTATATTTTCAAAAGAATTTTGTTAAGATTAGTATACAATATTAACATATTATATTATAAATATATTGTCATATACTTTTAGCTCAGCAGAGGTATGATTAGCACTACTGATATTTAGGAGGTGACATAAGTAAACTACAGGTTACAGCTATAACTCACAACTAGGGTTTGAATTCCTGATGACTAAATTATGTGCAATCATGAAAAGGGACACTTGGTGGCGCCATCGACTAAGGAAGAGAATTACGGGCTCTGAATAGACCCAGAAATACAGGAAAGCTGGAAAACAGAACGCCGCCATCTACTCCCTAGAAGAAGAAGAAGGTATTTGAGTGTGATCTAGGGGCGATTCCGCGGACAATAAGGCATTAAAGATTAAAATCAAGGATATTTTACCAAACTTTCTTTGCGGATTGACACTGACTAGAAGAAGCAGCACCCTCTGGACTAAATCTGAACAATGGAGACCACACTAGCAAAAACGCCAGAGAAAAGGCAAGTCGTTTTTCTTACTATATTATTGCTATTGTGGAAGTCTGGTGCTGAGGCAATTAGATATTACATGTCAGAAGAAACAGAGAGTGGCTACTTGGTAGCTAATTTGGCAAAAGATCTGGGGCTCAGGGTTGGAGAACTAGCCATTAGAGGGACACGAATCCATTATAGAGGAAACAAAGAGCTCTTGCAGCTGGATGCAGAGACTGGGAATTTATTCCTGAAGGAAAAACTGGACCGCGAGGCACTGTGTGGGGTGACAGAACCCTGTGTACTGCACTTCCAGATCATACTAGAAAACCCTGTGCAGTTCTTCCAAACTGAATTGCAGCTCACAGATATAAACGACCATTCTCCAGAGTTCCTTGACCGGAAAATGCTACTAAAAATCCCTGAGAGTGCCCAGCCAGGGACTATGTTTCCTCTGAAGGC
>NW_021619209.1:0-6229 GCF_004785775.1 Grammomys surdaster | reverse complement strand
CTGGATGGTGGGTCTCCACCGAGGTCAGGAACAGCCCTGGTTCGAATTCTGATTGTGGACATCAATGACAACGCTCCTGAGTTTGTGAACAGCCCCTATGAGGTGCAAGTCCTAGAGAGCAGTCCCCCAGACTCCCCAGTCCTGACTGTCTTAGCACGGGATGCAGATGCTGGCAACTTTGGGAAAGTTTCCTATGGCTTGTCTCAAGCATCAGATGAAATCCAAAAAACTTTCTCAATAAACAAAACTACTGGAGATGTGCGATTAAAAAAGAAACTGGATTTTGAAAAAAATACATTTTACCATGTGGAAATTGAGGCCACGGATGGTGGTGGGCTTTCTGGAAAAGGCTTTGTAACGGTAGAGGTGTTGGATGTGAACGACAATGCCCCAGAGCTGACCATATCTTCACTGACCAGCTCAGTCCCAGAAAATGCTCCTGAGACCATAATCAGCATCTTCAGAGTTGGAGACAGGGATTCTGGGGAGAATGGAAAGGTGGTTTGTTCTATTCCAGAAAACCTGCCCTTCGTTCTAAAATCCACTTTCAAGAATTTCTACACTCTGGTGACAGAGAGCCCTCTGGACAGAGAGAGCAGAGCTGAGTACAACATCACCATCACTGTCTCGGACCTGGGCACACCCAAGCTCACAACTCAGCACACCATAACAGTGCAGGTGTCTGACGTCAACGACAATGCCCCAGTCTTCACTGAAACCTCCTACACCCTGTTGATCCGCGAGAACAACAGCCCTGCCCTGTACATAGGCACCATCAGTGCCACAGACTCAGACTCAGGCTCCAATGCCCACATCACCTACTCGCTGCTGCCACCCCAAGATCCACAGCTGGACCTCACCTCACTAATCTCCATCAACTCAGACAATGGGCAGTTGTTCGCGCTCAGAGCGATGGACTATGAGGCCCTGCAGGCCTTCGAGTTCCACGTGGGCGCCACAGACCAAGGCTCACCTGCGCTCAGCAGCCAGGTGCTAGTGCGTCTGGTGGTGATGGACGACAATGACAATACCCCCTTTGTGCTCTACCCACTCCAGAATGCCTCTGCGTCTTGCACTGAGCTGCTACCCAGAGCTGCGGAGCCAGGCTACTTGGTCACCAAGGTGGTGGCAGTGGACCGCGATTCTGGCCAGAACGCCTGGCTGTCATTCCAGTTGCTTAAGGCCACGGAGCCAGGGCTGTTCAGCGTGTGGGCGCACAATGGCGAGGTGCGCACCACCAGGCTGCTGAGTGAGCGCGATGTGCCCAAGCACAGGCTGCTGGTGGTGGTCAAGGACAATGGCGATCCTCCGCGCTCTGCCAGTGTCACCCTGCACGTGCTGCTGGTGGATGGCTTCTCTCAGCCCTACCTGCCTCTGCCAGAGGTGGCGCGGGATCCCGCGCAAGATGAAGATGCACTAACACTGTACCTGGTCATTGCCTTGGCATCTGTATCTTCTCTCTTCCTCCTGTCTGTGTTCCTGTTTGTGGGAGTGAGGCTGTGCAGGAGGGCCAGAGAGGTCTCTCTGGGTGGCTGCTCTATGCCTGAGGAACACTTTCCTGGCCACCTGGTGGATGTTAGTGGAGCAGGGACCCTGTCCCAAAGCTACCAGTATGAAGTGTGTCTGAGGGGCGACTCTGGGACTAGTGAGTTCAAGTTCCTGAAACCCATGATCTCCAATGCTGGGACAGAAATCATGGAAAGTCCCCACTTCAGGGATAGCTTTGTATTCAACTAAGTATTCTAAATGGTCCAATGAATCTTAAGAATTAATATTCTTTTATATAGGTAAGCGTAATGCTAACTAGCTTTAAAAATACTAGTACCTTGTGTGCATGTCTGCAACAGCTCTCATTTTTCCTATTCATATTAAGCATGCTTAGGCTGTCATTATACCACATGTTAAGTGTGGGTTTTCGACATATTCAATGTCTTTGGTGACTAATATTCTCATAAGTACAAATAACTCAAGTAGCATAGAATTTCTTCAAATTACTTTAATGCTCATAAGAAAGTTTGAATTTCTGTATAACTATGACACTGGTGTTAACTGTATTTTTATCTTTTAAGGTTAGAATGCTTAGAATTTTACTTGGCCTTAGCATACTTATTTTTTCCCAAATCATGTCAAGATGGACTTCATTAGAACACTCAATTGTGACACTTGTTATAAGCATCGTAAATGTTAGTGTTTGTTTTACTTTTATTCCTGCAAGTGTTTTAAAAATACTAAGGCTAAAGTTACCATTAATTATATTTTAATGAAAATGAAAGAGGACATTTTTTATAATTTGTCATCCCTTTCATGAAATAAAATTGTTAATCCATTGCTAAGCATGATTTTTTTTTCAAAAAGCAAAATCCAAATCCAAGCATTCAGAGATAATGAAGCACCAGACTTACCATTTCTTACCCACTTGTCAGAAACTAAAGCATAAAGTTATGCTGCATTTCCCTGTAGCTTGCCCTATCTTGCAATAGAAGAAACTTCTTCTGCATTCTGACAGTCTTGTTCAGAGGTTGTTATTGTGACATAATCTTGTGTTTTGTCACTTGGTAGCTACGAGTTCTTTTTATTTTTTTATTTTTTTATTTTTTTAATTTTATCTTTCTTATTTTATTTTATTTATTTTTTTATTTTTTATTGGATGTTTTATTTACATTTCCTATGTTGTCCCCTTACCCCATCCCCCACCCACCCAGGAACCCCCAATCCCCTCACCCCTCCTCCTTCTTCTCTGTGGATGTAACCTCTATCTACCCCCCCACTCCCACCTCCCCACCCTCAAAATTCCCACCCCCTGGGGCATCCAGCCTTCATGCGGTCAAGGTTCTCTTCTTCCACCTATGCCCAGCAGGGCCCTCCACTCTTACATATTCAGCTGAAGCCCTGGATCCCTCCCTAAGTGCTCCCAGGCTGGTGGTTTAGACCCTGGGAGCTGTGGTTGGTTGGTATTGTTGGTCTCCTCATGGTGCTGCAAATCCTTTCAGCTCTCCTTCAGTCTTCACTCTAACTCCTCTATTGAGAACCCCATGATCAGTTCAATGGCTAGTTGTGAGCATCTGCCTCTGAGTATGTCAGATTCTTGAAGACCTCTGAGGAGATATCCATATCAGGCTCTTATCAGCATGCACTTCCTGACTTCCACCTCAGCCTCTACCTTTGGTGATTGCACATGGGATAGATACTCAGGTGGAGTGGTCTTGAAACGGCCCCTCCTTCAGTTTCTGTCCCTCACTTTGTCTCCATATTTGCTCCCTTGAGTAATTTGTTGCTCCTTCTAAGAAGGACCGAAACACCCCCACTTGGTCTTCCTTCTTTATGGGCTTCATGTGGCCTGTGAGTTGCATCTTGGGCATTTCAAGGTTCTGGGCTAATATCCAATAATCAGTGAGTGAATACCATGTGTGTTCTTTTGTGATTGGCTTACCTCACTCAGGATGATAATTTTTGTTCCATCCATTTACCTAGGAACCTCTCGAATTCATTGTTTTTAATAGCTGAGTAATACTCCATTGTGTAAATATACCACATTTTTTGAATCCATTCCTCAGTTGAAGGACATCTGGGTTCTTTCCAGCTCCTGGCTATTATAAACAAGGCTGCTATGAACATAGTTGAGCATATGTCCTTGTTATATGTTCGAGCATCTTCTGGGTATATGCCTAGGAGTGGTATAGCTGGATCCTCAGGTAATGCTGTGTCCAATTTTCTGAGGAACCGCCAGACTGATTTCCAAAGTGGTTGCACCATCTTGCAGTCCCACCAACAATGGAGGAGTGTTCCTCTTTCTCCACACCCTCGCCAGCATCTACTATCACCTGAGTTTTTAATCTTAGCCATTCTGACTGGTGTGAGATGGAATCTCAGGGTTGGTTTGATTTGCATTTCCCTGACGACTAAGGATGCTGAACATTTCTTAAGGTGCTTCTCGGACATTCGAGTTTCTTCCGTTGAAAATTCTTTGTTAAGCTCTATACCCCATTTTTTAATAGGGTAATTTGGTTGTCTGGAGTCTAATTTCATGAGTTCTTTGTATATATTGGATATTAGCCCTCTATCAGATGAAGGATTGGTAAAGATCTTTTCCCAATTTGTTGGTTGTCGTTTTGTCCTATTGACAGTGTCCTTTGCCTTACGGAAACTTTGCAATTTTATGAAGCCCCATTTGTCAATTCTTGATCTTAGAGCATATGCCATTGGAGTTCTGTTCAGGAACTTTTCCCCTGTGCCCAAGTATTCGAGGCTCTTCCCCACCTTCTCTTCTATTAGTTTCAGTGTATCTGGTTTTATGTGGAGGTCCTTTATCCACTTAGACTTGAGCTTTGTACAAGGAGATAAGAATGGATCAATTTTCATTCTTCTACATGTTGTCCTCCAGTTGAACCAGCACCATTTGTTGAAAATGCTGTCCTTTTTCCACTGGACAGTTTTAGCTACTCTGTCAAAGATCAAGTGACCATAGGAGTGTGGGTTCATTTCTGGGTCTTCAATTCTATTCCATTGATCTTCCTGCCTGTCTCTGTACCAATACCAGGTAGTTTTTATCACTATTGCTCTGTAGTACAGCTTGAGGTCAGGGATGGTGATTCCTCCAGAAGTTCTTTTATTGTTGAGAATAGTTTTCGCTATCCTGGGTTTTTTGTTATTCCATATGAATTTGAGAATTTCCTTTTCTAACTCTGTGAAGAATTGAGTTGGGATTTAAATGGGGATTGCATTGAATCTGTAGATTGCTTTTGGCAAGATGGCCATTTTTATTATATTAATCCTGCCAATCCATGAGCATGGGAGATCTTTCCATCTTCTGAGATCTTCTTCAATTTCTTTCTTCAGAGACTTGAAGTTCTTGTCATACAGGTCTTTCACTTGCTTGGTTAGATTCACACCAAGGTATTTTATATTATTTGCAACTATTGTGAAGGGTGTCATTTCCCTAATTTCTTTTTCAGTCTGTTTATCTTTCATGTAGAGGAAGGCTACTGATTTGTTTGAGTTGATTTTATAACCAGCCACTTTGCTGAAGTTGTTTATCAGGTTTAGGAGTTCTCTGGTGGAAGTTTGGGGGTCACTTAAGTATACTATCATATCATCTGCAATTAGTGATGTTTTGACTTCTTCCTTTCCTACTTGTATCCCTTTGACTTCTTTTTGTTGTCTAATTGCTCTGGCTAGGACTTCCAGTACTATATTGAATAGGTAGGGGGAGAATGGGCAGCCTTGTCTAGTCCCTGATCTTAGTGGGATTGCTTCAAGTTTCTCTCCATTTAGCTTGATGTTGGCTACTGGTTTGCTGTAAATTGCTTTTACTATGTTTAGGTAGGGGCCTTGAATTCCTGATCTTTCCAAGACTTTTATCATGAAGGGATGTTGAATTTTGTCAAATGCTTTCTCAGCATCTAGTGAGATGATCATGTGGTTTTTTTTCTTTAAGTTTGTTTATATAGTGGATTACATTGATGGATTTCCGAATATTGAACCATCCCTGCATTCCTGGGATAAAACCTACTTGATCATGATGGATGATTGTTTTGATGTGTTCTTGGATTCGGTTTGCTAGAATTTTATTGAGTATTTTTGCATCGATGTTCATAAGGGAGATTGGTCTGAAGTTCTCTTTCTTTGTTGGGTCCTTGTGGGGTTTGGGTATGAGTGTAATTGTAGCTTCATAGAACGAATTGGGTAGTGTTCCTTCTGTCTCTATTTTGTGGAATAGTTTGAAGAGAATTGGTATTAGGTCTTCCTTGAAGGTCTGATAGAATTCAGCACTAAAACCATCTGGTCCTGGGCTTTTTTTAGTGAGGAGACTTTTAATGACTGCTGCTATTTCCTGAGGGGTTATGGGACTATTTAGATGGTTTATCTGCTCCTGGTTTAACTTTGGTACCTGGTATCTGTCTAGGAAATTGTCCATTTCATCCAGGTTTTCCAGTTTTGTTGAGTATAGGCCTTTGTAGTAGGATCTGATGATTTTTTGAATTTCTTCAGTTTCTGTTGTTATGTCTCCCTTTTCAGTTCTGATTTTATTAATTTTGATACTGTCTCTGTGCCCTCTGGTTAATCTGGCTAACGGTTTATCTATCTTGTTGATTTTCTCAAAGAACCAGCTCCTAGTTTTATTGATATTTTGTATTGTTCTTTCTGTTTCTATTTGGTTGATTTCAGCCCTGAGTTTGATTATTTCCTGCCTTCTACTCCTCCTGGGTGTATTTGCTTCTTTTTGTTCTAG
>NW_021619208.1:21781-27188 GCF_004785775.1 Grammomys surdaster | reverse complement strand
TACTCTGGATCCACTTTGCAATCTGGAATTCCATCAAGGTTCAGTGGCAGTGGATCTGGTACAGATTTCACTCTCACCATCAGGAACCTGGAGCCTGAAGACTTTGCAATGTATTACTGTCAACAGCATAATGAATACCCACACCACAGTGATACAAATCATAACAAAAACCCCCAAGGGAAGCAGAAAACAGATGTTGGTCTAGCCAGTTGCTCTGTCTGTGTCTCTGTTTTCTACAAATTTCTCTGTTTCAAGGTGTGTTTGTTTTAATGAAAATCGATTCCTCAGGCTCATATGTTTGAATATTTGGCATGGGTTTTAAGCATGAAATTTGTTTTCTTTACAAGAGCTGTACCTTCTTCTAACTGCTGAGACATCCTTTCAGCCCTACAGTGAGAATATAGGATTTGGGTAATAGACTTCTGCCAAAAATATATATCACCTGAGTAATCTATTCTCCTGTGAGGTAGGATATAACAGACCTAGACAGAAATAAACATGGCTAGATTAACAAATGAAGAAAATCAATGAATGAATCTTAATTATATTCTGGTAAACTCATACGTCAGGAACTAGCACAGAGGCAGCAATTTACGGGAACAGATGCAGAGACCATAGCCCAACACTAGGCTGAACTCAAGGAAAACCTTGGACGATGAGGATAAAGGATGTAGGAGCAAGTAAGGTCAAGTACTCCACCCTTTATTTTCATTGAATTGACTTTATCTTGGTGAATTTTTCCTTTAATGAATAGAAAGTGTCCTTCCCCACCTCTTTTGATTATTTTTGGTTGAAAGTCTATTTTATTGGATATTAGAATGGTTATTCCAGGATTTTTTCTTGGGTCATTTTCTTGAAAAAAAATTCCCAGTTCTGTACTCTGAGGCAGTGTCTATCTTTGTTGCTGATGTGTTTTTTGTATACAACAAAATGACAGATCTTGGTTACGTATCTGTGTGAGCCTGTGATATTTTTACTGAGGAATTGAGTCCAGTGATGTTGAGAGATATTAATGACCAATAACTGTTAGTTACCGTTATTTTGTTGTTGTAGGTGGTAGTATGTGTATGTGATTCTCTTCTTTGGGGTTTGTTGTGTGATGATTAATTTCTTGTATTTTCTTGGTTGTAGTTACTCTTCTTGTTTTGGAGTGTTCATTCTAGTATTCTCTGTAAGACTGAATGAATAGAAAACTATTGTTTACATTTGATTTGTCATGAAATATCTTGTTTTTTTCCATCTATGGTGATTGAGAGTTCTGCTGTATATATTAGTGTGGACTGGCATCTATGGTCTCCGAGTCAGCAAAATAACTGTGCAGGAACTTCTGGTTTTTAGAGTTTCTGTTGAGGAATAATTGTGATAAAGCTGTCTTTATATTTTAGTTGGCCTTTTCCCCTTACATCTTTTAGTATTCTTTCTTTGTTCTGTACATTTAGTGATTTGATTATTATGTGACAGGGAACAAATTTTCAAACATCTCAGTGGCACTTTTCCAGGAAATATTTGCCCTCATGAAGAAAAGTGTGGAGACAACCCACAAAATCCTAGAATATGATAAATGTGATCAGACTGCAGTAGTTGTTTAGTCTAACCTATCCCTAAAATCATAGACAGAGCAAGAGATTTGTATGAGGCATTTGAATCACAAGGTAAAAGGCAGGTAATATTCATAAATGATCTCTTTTTGAGATAAACTTCAATAGCCTATGTTCTAAAAATCCCAGTTTTCTTAAACTAATTATTTTGGAGACTAGCGCTTTAACAAATAGGCCTTTGGAGGATGTACAACATAAAAACTGTATCAAAGAGTAAATTTTTTCATGTCTAAATACTAGAAAAAATCTAAAATTCAGCCAGCTTTTAATTAATATTTTAGTGAATAAATGATTTAATGAACAAGGTAATCCCAAAGACAAGCAATGGCATGTGAGCATTGGAAGCAAATATATAAAAATGAAATGAAACTTTCAGTGTTGGCTCTGCACACAGTCCCAACACACCCAGAGGAAGCTTGACTCCCAGGTACTCTTAGAATCCCAGGATCACACATAAAGAGGCCACAACATTTGGACCAATACTCAGAGTAAATAGGACTCCCCAGAATCCAGGGCCGCAGAAACTCTCACTCAGACAGTGGCATGGGTTCCTTCTAGACTGAATCTGATCTGGGGTGCAGGCTCTACACCCAATCTTACAACACCCAGAGAAAGCCAAACTCCTAGGTGCTCCAAAACATCCAGGATAACGGAATCACAGGATCCCAGGGGAAGCTCAACTCCCAGGAGATCAGACACACCCAGGAGAACCAGAGCTCTAATACACTTAAAATCACAGTTGAGGCCACAACATCTTTCCCAATACCCAGTGTATCAGGAATCTCCATAGGAATTAGGGAAACACACCCCCCTCCCAGCCATCGGCACCAGTTCCTTCCGGTTTCCACCTATCTGGAGCAAACCCAGGGCTCTGGCTCCTCACCCAATCCTGCAATCCCCAGAGAATGCTTGACTCCTATTACCTCTGACACAACAAGATCTCAGGAGCTAGGTCACACCAGGATTTCAGGATCCTAGAGGCAACTTGATTCCCAGGAGCTCTGACACACCCAAGATATCAGGATCACAGGAACCCAGAATCACAGATCCTAGAGACAGTTGCACTCTGAGAAGTTCTGACCTAACTAGGATCACAGCAGGGACAGGATCCAGTCAGAGATCAGGTAGCAATAGAGATATCAAGAGGGTAGGAGGCAAGCATAAGAACATAAGCAACAGAAACCAAGGCTTCTTGGTGTGGAGAGCCGCTGTGAGCAGTGACAGTATTCACCATTATAGGATGGCGCTGGCATCTGGTGCTTTCACAAGCTTAAAGATAAACTGCCTTTGTTCAAGTGGAAAATGTGCGCCAAGTCACGGCCCATCCCCGGGAGTATATGCGCTTCTGGGCAAGCAGCCAACCAGAAATAGACATGCCGCTCCATGGTGTATTTAAGCGGTGCCTTTTCGGGGCCGGGGTCTTTCCTCTTCACATCGTAATAAAGAATTGCTGCAGAAGGACCCTGGTGTCTGCGTGCATTCTTGCTGGCAAGATAATTGCGCGGGACATTCTTGGCATCATCATAACCCAGTTCTCCCACTACGGCAAATCCTGGATACTCCATTACACTGGAAAAGCAAAATTCAGATTTAAAATCACATCTCATGTTGATGATAGAGTACTTTAAGAAGGACAAAAATAACTCCCTTAAAGAAATGCAGGAGAACATGGGTAAAGAGGTAGAAGTTCTTAAAAAAGAAACACAAAATCCCTTAAAGAATTATGGGAAAACCCAATCAAACAGGTGAAGGAATTGAATAAAACCATCCAGCATCTAGAAATGGAAAAAAAAAAAGAAGGAAAGAAAGAAAGAAAGAAAGAAAGAAAGGAAGGAAGAAAGAAAGAAAGGAAGGACGAAAACACTGGAGATAGAAAACCTAGGAAAGAGATCAGTTGTCATAGATGCAAGTATCACAAACAGAATACAAGAGATTGAAAAGAGAATCTCAGGTGCAAAAGATATGTTAGAAAACACTGATACAACAAAGAAAATGCAAATTGCAAAAATCTCCTAACCTAAAACATCCAGGAATTCCATGACACAAAAAGGAGACCAAACCTAAGGATAATAGATATAGAAGAAAGCAAAGATTTTCAAATTAGTGAGGCAAATAAATATATTCAACAAAATTAAAGAATAAAAATTCTCTAACCTAAACTAAGAGATGCCCATGTAAGTACAAGAAGCCTGCAGAACTCCAAATAGACTAGACCAGAAAAGAAATTCCTCTTGACACATAATAATCAAAACACCAAATTCACAAAACAAGGAAAGAATATTAAAAGCAGTAGGCAAAAAGGTCAGGTAGCATATAAAGGCAGACCTATAAGAATTACACCAGACTTCTCACCAGAGACTCTTAAAGCCAGAAGATCTTGGGCAGGTGCAATACAGACCCTAAGAGAGCACAAACATCAGCCTAGGCTACAATACCCAGCAAACTTCTCAATTATGATAGATGGAGTAACCAAGATATACCATGACTAAACCAAATTTACACAATATCTTTCTAGAAATCAAGCCCTACAAACGATAATAGATGGAAGACTCTAACACAAGGAAGGAAACTACACCCTAGAAAAAGTAAGACTGTAATCTTCTTTCAACAAACCCAAAAGAAAATAGCTAAACAAACACAACTTCTCCTCTAATAACAAAAATAACAATCACTTTTCTTTTAATATCTCTCAACATTAATGGACTCAATTCCTCAATAAAAAGACATAGATTGGATATGTAAACAGGACTCAGCATTTTCTGCATGCAGGAAACACACCTCTCACAAAGACAGCCAGTACCTCAGAGTAAAAGGCTGGAAAAAATTTACCAAAAAAAAAAATTGTCCCAAGAAACAAGCTGGAGTCCTCATTCTAATATTGAATTAAACCAACTTTCTAAGATAAGTTATAAAAAAAGACAAGGAAAGATATTTCATACTCACCAAAGGAAACATACAAAAATGAACTCTCAAATCTGAACATCTATGCTCCAAATGCAAGGGTAACTACATTGATCAAAGAAACTTTAATAAAGCTCAAAACACACATTGCACCTCACATGATAATAGTGGGAGACTTCAGCAACCCATTCTCAACAATGAACAGATCGTGAAAACAGAAACTAAAAAGAGACTCAGTGAAGCTAACAGAAGTTATGAATGAAATGGATTTAACAGACATCTATAAACATTTCATCCTCAAACAAAAGAATAAACCATCTTCTCAGCAGCTCATCATACCTTCTCCAAAATTGAATATATTAATACTCACAAAACAGGCCTCAACAGATACAAGAAAATTGAAATATTCCTATGCATCCTATTAGATCATGATAGAATAAGGCTGTTTCTAAAATAAATGCAAAATATACCAAAATTATGGGACACAATGAAAGCAGTGTCAAGAGGAAAACTCATATCTCTGAGTGCCTCCATAAAGAAATTGGAGAAAGCATACACTAGCAGCTTGACAGCACACCTAAAAGCTCTAGAAGAAAAAGAAGCAGATACTACCAAGAGGAATAGAGGGCAGGAAATAATCAAATTCAGGGCTGAAATCAACCAAGTAGAAACAACAAGAACTATACAAAGAATCAACAAAACCAGGAGCTGCTTTTTTGAAAAATTCAACAAGATAGATAAACCCTTTGCCAGACTAACCAGAGGACATACAGAAAAAATCAGAAATGGAAAGGAAGACATAGCCACAGAAAATGAGGAAATTCAAAAAATCACCAGATCATACTAGAAAATCTTATACTCAACAAAACTGGAAAATCTAAATGAAATGGACAATTTTCTAGATGAAT
>NW_021619208.1:17368-21771 GCF_004785775.1 Grammomys surdaster | reverse complement strand
ATGAATATCAGGTACCAAAGTTAAATCAGGATCAGATAAACCATGTACACAGTCTCATAACCCCTAAGAAATAGAAACAGTCATTTAAAGCCTCCCAACCAAAAAAAAAAAAAAAATTCTAAGACCAGGTGGGTTTAGTGCAAAATTCTATCAGACCTTCAAAGAAGACCTAACAGCAATAATCTTTGAACTATTCCACAAAAGAAACAGAAATAACATTACCCAATTCATTCTATGAAGCTATGAAGCCACAATTATTCTTATACCTAAACCACACAAAGACCCCACAAAAAAAGAGAACATCAGACCAATTTCTCTTATGAATATCGATGTGAAAATACTCAATAAAATTCTCACAAACCAAATCCAAGAAAACCAAATCCAAGAACACATCAAAACAATCATCTATCATGATCAAGTAGGTTTCATCCCAGGGATGCAGGGATGGTTCAATATATGGAAATTCAATGTAATCCACTACATAAACAAACTCAAAAAAAAAAAAGCACATGATCATCTCATTAGATGCCTAGAAAGCACTTGACAAAATTCATTACTCCTTCCTGGTAAACATCTTATATCAGAAATTTAAGACCCATTCTTAAACATAGTAAAGGCAATATAAAGAAAACAAATAGTCAACATCACACTAAATGGAATGAAAATGGAAAGTGGAAGCAATCCCACTAAAACCAAGAACTAAACAAACCTTCCTACTTTCTCTCTACCTATTCAATATAGTATGCGAAGATCTAGCCAGAACAATTAGACAGAAAAAGGGGTCAAAGGGATACAATTTGGAAAGGAAGAATTCAAAATATCACTATTTCCAGATGATATGATAGTATACTTAAGTGACCCCAAAAACTTCAATCAAGAACCCCTAAACCTGATAAATTACTTCAACAAAGTGGCTCAGTATAAAATTAGCTCAAGCAAATTGGTAGCCTTACTTTCTATAAATGATAAACATGTTGAGAAATAAATTAGCAAAATGACACTCTTCACAATAGTCATAAATATTATAAAATAGTGTGATTTGACTCTACCAGACAGGTGAAATATTTGTATATTTATGAAGAGAATTTCAAGTCTCTGAAGAAAGAAATCATAGAAGATCTCAGGAGATGGAAAGAGCTCCCATAACAGGATTAATATAGTAAAAATAACCATCTTGCCCAAAGCAATCTAGAGATTCAATGCAACCCCATCATTAACTCAATTATTCATAGAGTTAGAAAGAGCAATTTGCAAATATATTTGAAATTAAAAAAATGATAGAAAAAATTATTCTCAAAAACAAAACAACTTCTGGAGGGAATTACCATCCTTGACCTCAAGCTGTGTTACACAGCAATAGTGATAAAAATTGCATGGTTTTGGTACAGAGACAGACAGGTAGATCAATGGAATAGAATTGAAGGCCCAGAAATGAACCAACACACCTATGGTGACTTGATCTTTGACAAAGGAGCTAAAACCATCCAGTGAAAAAAGACAGCATTTTCAACAAATGGTACTGGTTCAACTTCCAGTCAGCATATGTAGAAGAATGCAAAATGATCCATTCTTATCTCCTTGTACAAAGCTCAAGTCCAAGTGGATCAAGGACCTCCACATAAAACCAGATACACTGAAACTAATAGGAGACAAAGTGTCAAAGAACCTAAAACACATTGTCACAGGGGAAAATTTCATGAAGAGGACACTAATGGCTTTTGCTACAGCTAAGATCAACAATACACAAATGGTGCCTCATAAAATTGCATAGCTTCTGTAAGGAAAAGGACATTGGCAATAGGCCAAAATGGCCACCAACAGATTGAGGAAAGATCTTTCTTAATCCTATATCCTACAGAGGGCTAATATCCAACATATAAAAAGAACTCAAGAAGTTAGACTCTAGAGAACCAAATAACCCTATTAAAAATGTGGAACAGATCAAAAGAGAGAATTCTCAACTGAGGAAACTCAAATGACAGAGAAACACCTAAAGAAATGTTCAACATCTTTGGTCATCAGGGAAACGCAAATCAAAACAACTCTGAGATTCCATCTCACACCAGATAGAATGGCTAAGAACAAAAATTCAGGTGATTGCAGATGCTGGCAAGGATGTAGAGAAAGAGGAACACTCCTCCGTTATTGGTGTGATTGCAAGCTGGCACAGCCATGCTCGAAATAAATCTGGCGATTCCTGAGAAAAATTGACCTGAGTACCCAGCTATACCACTCTTAGGCATCTACCCAAAAGATGCTCCATAATATGAAAAGGACACTTGCTCTGCTGTGTTTATAGCAGCCTTATTTAAAATAGCCAGAAGCTGGAAACTACACAGATGTCCTTCAACAGAGGAATAGATACAGAAAATGTGGTACATTTACACAATGGAGTACTATTCAGCTATTAAAAACAATGACTTTGCGAAATTCTTAGGCAAATGAATGGAACTAGAAAATAGCATCCTGAGTGGGGTAACCTAATCACAAAAGAACACACATGGTATGCAGTCACTGATAAGTGGATTATTAGCACAAAAGCTCAGAATACCCAAGATACAGTTTACAGACCACATGTAGCTCAAGAAGAAGGAAGACCAAAGTGTCAATGCTTCAGTTCTTCTTTGAAGAGGAAACATAATATTCACAGGAGCAAATACAGAGACAAGACAGTGTGGAGCAAAGACTGAAGGAAAGGCCATCCAGACTGAAGGAATGGCCCCACCTGCAGATGCCTTCCATATACAGTCATCAAACCCAGACACTACTGTGGATTTCAAGAAGTGCTTACTGAAAGGAGCTCTATATAGCTGTTTCCTGAGACGTTCTGCCAGAGCTTGACAAATACAGATGAGGATGCTTACAGCCAATCATAGGACTGAGCATGGGGACCTAAATGGAGGAGTAAGTGAAAGGACTAAAAGAGCTGAAGGGGTTTGCAACTCCATAGGAAGAACAACAATAACCAACCAGACCCCCAAGAGCTCCCAGGGACTAAACCACTAACCAATGGGTACACATAGTGCAACCCATGGCTCCAGCCACATATGTAGCAGAGGATGGCCTTGTTGGGCATCAATGGGAGAAGAGGCCTTTGGTCTGGGAAGGCTTGATGCCCCAGTGTAGAGGAATGCCAGGGCAGGGAGATGGGAGTGTGGTATGTGAGAGCAGCCTTATAGAAACAGGGGCAGGGTGCATGAGAGAAGAGGTTTCCTGAGGGAAAAATGGAAAAGTGGATAGCATTTTAAATGTAATAAAGAAAATATCCAATACAAAATAAATAAAAAGCAAATTAAAATGAAACATAAATTGATGTAAACTACAAGGTGTATATGCAGTAATGTTCATATTCAAATCATAAAATAACTCATAGTTATTAGAGGACAAGTATATAATTGTCCTAATGTACTTTGAAATTTTTCTGACAGAGGGACTCTCTTTACTTCTTCCTTAGATGTACAGTACATTTGGCTGTTGGGCTATCACAAGTAGAATGATTTACATTGAGAACTGTGGGAAAGTGTGTAAGCTGAATGTATTGGTAAATTCCCAAGTCATCATGCTCCATGTTACTTATTTTGAGCATGAATTCCGTCCCTGACCTTCTGTCACTGAACCTATTTGGGACCCTAGAAAATTTACTGTAACCTCTATAGATCAGGGCCTGTGTGCTCTGTTCTGGATTCTGCAGGAACTAATACATATAGATGATTCTATCACTGTATACATGGTGATAAAAACTGGCTATCCAGGAGTGACAGAGATGGAGCATGGATCCTAGGTCATTGAGATATCTTTGCTGGTACCTGACAAGGGAATAAGGAAAATGTCAGTTACAATCATTATGAGTGACTTTTTAATATTCTTTTATGTTATTTATCTCAAAACATATATTTATTATTGTATAAGCAATTCTAGTTCATACCCCACAATGACAATTTTCAAAAAATAACACAGCTAAGTGTCCACTAAATTTAGTTTGCACTTTTATCCTTTTATCTGTGTTAAAATTTATATCAGGGACAAACTGCTTGCTCCTTACAGAATGCTCTCCATGGAACTAAACATCACATGCCATATTGGAAGGCAAGACTTGCATGTGTGTGTGCAGACACACACAAACACAGACATACACACACGCACACACACAAATAAAACACACACACAAATAAAACACACACACACACACACACACACACAAATAAATTCCGTCATTGGCAACAGTGAGTCACAGATCTCACTTTGCATTCCCACTTTCCTGCCTCTTCTCCCCTGCCTTTACCGGGACCCTCTAGCGTGAGTAGTTCTAGGAGCAGAACAGGATACCTCTTTCTGTGTTAAACTGAGGAATCCTGGTAAGGCCAGGCAATTGTCAGCTGGGCAGGGTCTCTGGCGGGTTTGCA
>NW_021619208.1:0-17268 GCF_004785775.1 Grammomys surdaster | reverse complement strand
GCGGGGGAGGAGCAGGAATGGGCGGGTACACACTGGTCGCTGATGGCGGAGAGGTGGCCCAGGGCACAGGCGGCACTTCCTCACTTCCTGGTGGGACTCAGCAGCGCAGACCGCGGGCGAGCCAAGGATGTGGGTCAAAGCTCACGCGGGGGCAGGCAGGTGGGGTCACGGCCGTGAGCTAGACTGCAGCATGCTTTTCAGTCACGCGGGGCAAGGCCGAGGTAGCTTCTCAAATCGCAGTTACAACAGCCTTGGACCGCTGGGCCCGAGAGGGCGGGGAGCAGACTGGAGGGTCCGCTTCTGCTCCAGCCTCCAAAGGCAGGCAAGTGTTACAGCTCTTTTTGGTTCCCTCTCTCCGAGGGCAGCCCGGGAGTGTCCTGGGAGGGAAAAGTGTTACATCTCTGCCCAAACCGCTCCAAGCTTTCTGGCTTTTTCTCACAGCCCACTGCCCCACAATTGTCCAGCTTGACATTTATCTTAGACTTGCCTGAATGGTCCTCCAGGGGGGAAAATATGCAAATCTCCTAGTGGATGCAGTGAAGCATATCAAACTGTCAGGTCAAGTGGGAATAAGATATCAGAGGCTGAACAACTCTCCTGTAAACAGGTTCAAATGAAGCTTCTTCTGAGCTTCAAATAGCACTGGCACCAAGCCTAAAAACTTAATCTTATTCAAAGATCACCATGGTACAAAAGGACTGATGTAACTATATTATTTTAATAACGTATAATTAATATATAAAAAGCTATATATGTTTAAGTCATATAAAAGACAATAGTTGAAATTTCCCTTTGAAGTACTATTAGCCGCAAACATGAGAGATCTATCACCCACTTCCAAAGGTTCCTCAAACCATATTTTCTATGACACTTTATTTTAATCATCATTTTTATATTTTAATTCTCATGATAAACACTAAAGATATCCATTCCTAGTAGTTTTTATTTATTCGTGCACTATCATGGAGCACTAGTCAATAGACCACTGCAAAGTCAGCTTCTTATGTCTACGTTTAACATTGCTAAGATGACATCTTTTTTTTTTTTTTTCTGTAAAATTAATGAAGAAGGAATTCACTGAGAATTGTTGATTCATGTCTGGTGAAATCCTGATGGACAATGTTTAGCACTTTTTCCCTCTAAGCTTCAAATTTTGTTTTATTCTTGTCATCCAGAAAATAGAAAATATTTTATCCAATTTTCTGAGATAACTGCATAGTTCTTTCCTCTATCTATACTCCAGAACTAACTCAAGTATTTACATACTGCCCCCTAGGGAGGAGACACCCTTACTAGTCTAGGATAAAAGCTCAGTTGTCACCTTACAGTGACTGATCAACCTCCTCAGGCTGCATCCTCAAAATGAAGATGCCTCTTAGGTTGTTGGTGCTGCTGCTGTTCAGGATTCCAGGCAAGAACAGAGGGAAGCAAGAAAAGAAAATGGGAAGGGAAGATGAGTGCTGGTTCCAGTGATAATCGCAATTGTTCTATCTTTTTATGAGAAGATGGATCATATCCTATAGCATGGGGTCTGAGAGCTTTGCTTCTATGAAAGGGAGGTTCCAAATGAGAGAGAAAATTTGCTGTAATAGTGATTAAGACAGAGACAGACAGGATGGTATAAGTTATGCCTAGAAACCTTTGATGACTTTCATTTCTCTTGTTTTGTTTTAAAAGTAATTTTAGTGGGTAAAGAATTTTATGGAAAAAGAAACCTCTCAGTTGAAGTCTATATCAAAAACAAAAAATATATTATTAACAAAGTTTGTCTACATCTTTGAACTTCTCTATTGTTATTACAGCTTCCAGTGGTGATGCTGTTCTGACCCAAACTCCACTCTCCCTGTCTGTCAGTCTTGGAGATCAAGCCTCAATCTCTTGCAAGTCTAGTCAGAGCATTGTACACAGTAATGGGAATACCTATTTGGAATGGTACCTGCAGAAGCCAGGCCAGTCTCCACAGCTCCTGATCTACTTGGTTTCCAAGAGGTTTTCTGGGGTCCCAGACAGGTTCAGCGGCAGTGGGTCAGTCACAGACTTCACATTGAAGATTAGCTGGGTGGAACCTGAGGATATAGGAGTTTATTACTGCTTCCACCATTCATATCATCCTGTCACAGTAATGCAGACCTTATCAAAAACATCTTTCTTAGGGTGGTCCAGCAGTCAAGTGTCTTCCTTCTTTGTGTGAGATACATAGCGATGTTAAGGAACTTCAGATTATTGGTTGCGGCTGAGGGCCTTGGAGCATTAGTCTCTTGGCTACACCTCACTGGCCATGCATTTCTAGCCTCACAGCTGCAATAACAAAAATACTACATCTGCCTCAGGAGAATAGTGAACAGGTACCTGTAACCCAACCAGAATTGAAAGGGATAAAGCTTAGTGAATACCTTTCCTCAGTAATAAGACAGCCTTTGTCTGCCTTAATTATTGAATAAAGCAGTTAGAAATTTGAGACATATTCCTTTGTTAAACTGTTGCTTTTATTATCTACTTACTTCATTTGTCACAATTTATGCCTTTGCCCTAAATTCCATATCCTACTACCTTTTGGTTTTCTATTTGTGTAAAGTGTGGTCATTAACTCCCTAATTTTCAGACAATGTCTTTAGTTTCTTTACTAAGAAAAAATGGTTCTTTTTTCTACAAATTGCTGAGTTACCTATTTTGACTGTAGGTTTTATTCCAATTATATGTACAATTGTCAATGAAAAAGTTATATTCATTTTATTATTTTCTGTTTATTTTCAATATTTCCTTCCTATGTTCATAATTTTAGGGGGTTTCTGTTTTTTATTTATCGATAAAATTTTATTTTCTCTTCTACTATTTTCTGAATTTTAGAAAATTTAATAGTTTCAGGCTAAATTACCTTTCTTGTGCTTTGGGAAGGTTACCAATTTTCCTACATTCTGAAGTGTCCTTGAATTTTAGTTTTTGTTTCCCAACAATTCCCCTGCATCTCTAATGCTTTTTAAAATTTACCTTTCCCCTTTCTGTTCATCCTCCTCCTTTTCTGCTGCCTCCTCCTCCTTCTCCTCCTTCTTCTTTGAGTCAGTTAGTACACTGCTGTTTGCTTATTTGAACATAAAGTGAAGATTATTTTCTGGAACATAGCAATTTAACAATGTCCACAAGGCTGTAGAGTGGACATACTTTCCCAGTAAACGTTAACTGCAAATAACTTATCTGTGAGAAATGGCCCTTACTGATGCATAAGGATATAGAGATGCAGCTAATCATGTGCAGATCTTATGAAGATAGCCACAGCAATGGGTTCATAAGCACAGCAGTCATGTCCAGAATTACTGCTTCACAGAATTCCTTGCTCTCTTCTAGTTACTATGTTCTTTTCATTATGAGATGTTACTTGAGACTGAAATGGATGATACTCACAAGGTCATCATGTTAAGAATAACTTGAGCATCCCACACTTATCCTTGGCTCTTTGAGTGCTGCAGGCCTTTGCATTAAGTACTGCTCACTACAAGTATGAGTTTCTCTAATTAAGACTATAGCTACATCCATAATCTACAGGTAAAACACAGCTATGAGGAGTCATTTGAATGCATGCCTATTCAGCAAAACATCAGTTATAAGGTCCGTCACATGGCATATAAGTTCCTTTTAACCAGCTTTGAAATTCTAAATACTAGTTCTTTGCCAGAGTAGGCTCACAAATCTAATCTATAAGCTCTAAGTTAGCCCTATACTAGGAAATACTGTATCTAATATCCCGCCAAGCAGATAGTCATTATTGTAAGATGTAAATTCCAATGACTGAGAAAGACTTTCCATACATTTCTTGATCCATCAGGAGTTTACAGAGAATTTTTCAGAATTATGAATACAAGTCATGCAGGAGAAGACACTCAGCTACATTACAACATCATTACTCTGTGTGCTGCAATTAAAATTCATGCTGTCTTTAGCAACTGAATTTATGACTTACTTCTTGGTAAGAAAAATCATCCAGCATAAGATACTAGGATCTTCATTTTATAATTTCTGACTTATAAGTGAGCATAATTCTCCATGCAGTGTGCTTCACTTGTCAATATTGTATCTGTTAGCTTCCAGCCAAGAAGATGGCCATTATTGTAGGATGAAATGTCCAATGTCTGAGCAAAAGTTTTGATACATTTCTTGTTACACCAGTAGTTTACAGAGCACCTTCCAGAACTATGAATACAAGTTATTCTGCTTTTAAAATGGAGTTACAAAATAGTGTGTTCTATGGATTTTAAGTTATAGACATTTACTTTGGGTTATTCCTCAACATCATTTCCTCTCCAATATTCTCTACCATGCCCATACTAAACTTCTTGTCTATCTTCACATCATACACAATCTCCTATATCTTTTCATCTTTAAAGTCTTTTCTCAATCCTTCTATCATCAGAGCTTCATACCTTCCAAACTCTACAGACACCAGATTAATCATTCTAATCTCACATTCGAAGTTGATATCCGCTTGTGAAAGTGAAAATGTGACATTTGTTTTTGTCACTCAGTATAAATTTTCTAGTTCTGATATTTTCTTACAAATTACAAAATTTCTGTTTTGTTACTGAATAAAATTTCACTGTATATGCATGTGATATATTCATTATCAATCTCTCAGTTGATGGCTGTGTAAGCTAATTGCATTTTCTAGTCATTATGTATATTTATGGATAGATACATAATTATTCACTTAGTATATTGCTTGATATATATATATATATACTTTAAAATATAAATGCATATCTTATATGTTTTTTATTTATGAATGTTTATGCAGAGTATAACGCCAAGCTTTATAGTGTTTTTTGATAATTCCTTCATTGGCTAGCTGAGGCATAGATAGTATAATTTCAGGCAGCCTAGTATTTCTAGAAAGTTAAACATTCATAATGCTGGGACAGTTTAATACAGCTCCTTGTGTTGTGGTGACCTCAACTATAGCATTACTTGTATTGCTATTTCACAGCTGTAGTGTTGCTACTGTTGTTAATTATAATGTGAATATATGTTTTCCAATGGTCTTAGGTGAACATTGTAAAATGGTTGTGAGACCCCAAAAGAGTCCTGAGCCATAGGTTGAGAACTCCTGTTCTAGAGAAACTTGAGCTAGCAACATCAAAATTCTGTGTCAATAAAATCCAATTCTACCAAGAAATAAATTAGCACTGGTTCCCTTATACTGTCAGTCTGCTGGGTTTTCTATGTGCAAGAAAAATTTTTCCTGGGAAAGAAAAGGATCCAGTAAAATTTTGAACACAAAGGCCCATGCTACATGATCATGGGTACAAGAAGAAACTAGGGTCCAGTTGTTATCCACCTCTCCTTTCTTTATTCACTTCTGAATGTGCAAGATGTTTTTCATAGGTAGATTCTTAATCTCTTGTGCTTAGTTACTTTTCTCTTGCTGTGATAAAAAACAATGTCCAACATAACTTATAAAAGGGAATCTTTACTTGAGCTTATGACTTCAGTGGCCTGGAGGAGTGACATGACAGGACAGCAGGGATATGTCAGAATTCACATTTGTATCCACAAGCAGGATGCAAAGAGGGCACAGAGGATGGAAGCAGATTTTTAAAAACCCAAAGCTCATCCAGATGCTATGCATCCTACAAATTGGCCACACTGCCTAAACTCTTTCAAACAGTTTCTCCTAGAGGGATTAAATAGTGAAACATATGAGCATATTGGAGCATATCATTCATACTGCCACATCTGTATAGCAAGAAAATTAGAAAGAGTAATGTTTGTGATTAAGGATACACATGGATTTGACCTTTATTTCAAAAGGGAAAATTCAAATTTTATAATTTCAGATTGAATCCTTTATAAAGACCTAACATATAAAACTAAAATAGGGAAGGTAGGAGGGGAGGGGCTCTAAAATGTAGTAATTTGTGTTGTATCATTATTCAGATAATAAAACAAAAGACATTATAGACATGAGAAGCAGGGAACCTCAACACATTTTGGGGTTTACAACAATGAACCAGCTTAAGAATGAGGGTGTCTGCTGCTCTTTGCCTAGGTATCCAGACTCACCAGTAAATGTAACTATGAGCTAGCTAGCCATGTATTCCTGAGACTTGTACCAGTAGATGAGGGTAGGAATGCTGGTACTTCCATATACCTGAAACAATATTAATAGTGATTAAATAGTCATTATATAATTGACTGACATGAAATTTCTGATGGATTTTTAAATCTATTAGCAGGACAATTTCTATAATAAACTAGCTATTTTCACATATACATACACAAACACACACACATACATACATATATATATATATATTCATGAAATGGTATATATATCACATATATGTATAAAATACATATATTCATAAAATAATAATTTTCAAAACATAAGTCCATGAATATGGCAGGAAGCAGGAAGGTGGGATTTGTAGGAGAGTTTTGAAGAAGAAAATGCCAGAAAGACGTGTAATGGAAGTACAATCTAAAAACAAAAAAAATACAGAAAATATATAAAGCTGATTATTTGCAGCATGCATATGACAAGTTTCTTGTAAGAAGTTCAAATTAGGACTTTGTTTTATGGAAATTTTTGAGCAGAAATATGTATTCACAAAACTGCAATGGAAAGTAATTTAACATCTCTGAAAAATTAGTGTCATTGCTACTTTTCAGTGTATGACTTTTTGAGGACTATGTCTTGCTGATATTGCTATCTATAGTCAACTCCTACCATCACAAACACATCTGAACTAATATTTCTCAGATATATGTCCCAGAAGAAATATTCAATATTCATGAAAATTTGATAAAAACACACAGACAATTAGAGATGAGAAATAGAAAACCACAAAGCATTGTTTGTTTAGAGAAAAGATTACCAACTCTGGGTGTCCTGGATATGTTTGAGATAAACATGGATCCTCTTTGAGACAAACTGTGGATCCCCTACTTTCAAATAAATGAATTCTTATGAGCACTAAAAATCCCCCCCACCCCATTTCAAGCATCAATTTCATTGAAATAACAGTTTCCATTATAGGTAACTTTACATTACTACAATCAAAGTACCTGAAAGAAATGAATAGGAAAGATGTATTTTGCCTCACATTTTCAGAGAATTTAAACCATCATGATAGTTGATTCTCAGTTAATTTCATGGCAAGCCTAGAGTTAAAAGACAAGGAAAAAATGTCCATAGATAAATAGGAAGTTAAGTGTTTTCCTCCCGTGAATTGCTTTCTCCAGTTTGAAGTCATCCTTCAAAGTTTCTAGAAGCTACCAAATTAGTATCAGAAACTACCAAATCAGTATCAGAAGTGGGGGACTATATGTACTTCAGAGAACATTTAAGTTCTAAAACATAGTACTTTAGAATCCTTTAAATGCTCATTATTCCGACATCAGCTTACTATATTAAACTAATTACCTTTTAAATGGAGTTTCTGTTTAGAAAAAGATCAGACAAACATTGTATCCAAGAAGAAGGAGTATGACAGGGCACAGAGTTGCCTTTCCTGAAAGTAGTTTCATACCTTGTTTTTGGAAGAAGCTATAACCAGGTTGTCTGTTTGCTAGATTTAGTTTTATTCCCTAGAACATCTGAGCTCATCTCTGTACATTAAATCAATGGCATCCTGGATACTCCAGAGGGACTTCCAGGGTACAATGAACAGAAACAAAGATACATTACAGAGATAGGAAGGCTCAGGCTCTGCATCTGGAAGTGAAGTGTCATGTTTGGGGATGACTTGGGCAAAGCATGTTAGTTTTGCATAAGAATTTTCCTGAAGAAACTTGCCACATGCTTTCACTGCAATAAGACATGGGGTGAGAGATAGTAGAAACTGAGCCCTATCTCTATGGAGGCCATTTCACCAGCTGTGATAGGCAAACTACTAACTGTAAGGGCAGAAGTCCCTATAGAGTGGTGAAATTCCAGGAAAGAAGCAATCACTAGATCATTTTTGGAATTTCACATTGAGATAATAACAAATAGCACAACAACAAAAAAGCGAGCCCAAGCGTTAAAGAACAGAATAACATTTTCTAATCCAGGTACGTTCTTAGGTCCTATATCACTTTCAACAAAGCAATACTGACTAGACACTTAGTTACAACACCAAACCAACTTAGATGCACTGCAAACCATGACCTGTAACCCAAGCAGCTGCCCAATTCAGTGATATTAAATGGTATCCAGGAAAGTAATCCCAGAGAACAACTGCAAATTCAGTGGCAAAGCACTATGACATACCAACTCAAAGGGCCATACATCCTAAACCATTCCAAACAGATTAAAAAAGGGCTTGAATATTTGAACATATGATCATATGATCCCACGGGGGTCTCCTTATTCAAATTACCACACCTGGATAACAAGTAAATAATAAAAGAAGACAATTTTTTAAGGGTGACTCTCCTGTCATTGCACTTTATGACTTTAAATGTCAGAAACCACCTCACACATTGATGTGAAATTTTCAATGGTATGCTCATTTGATTTGATATATACAACAGTTTTTTCCATGTCCTTTGACTAACACAACAGGCCTTTCAACTATATGAAAACTCTTTTTCACTCCTTACATCTACCAAAAGATTTGCAAAAATCCCTACAGTAGAATTTTACATGCAAGTATGAAATAAATTCTCAGAGCTCTATTTATGCCTTAAAGTTCCTGAGTTTCTTAATTTAGCTTTTGAGAATGAAGCTCTCTGCTTAATTCTTGCAATACTATTGCTCTGGATCCTTAGTGTGAATGAGGAATTAGGAAGGATAATGGTAAGAATGTGAGCTCTGGGGCCCACTACTGCTCATGACTCTGTGTTCTCATTGTTAAATTGTCATTAGCCTGGGAATTTGTTGTTTAGGCATGTAAAAAGTAAAGAAGAAATAGAAGAAATAAGAAATACTTTGTCTCTATTGAGCACATGACAAAGAAAGACAGTAAGTTCCACTTTTAATACTTTGGTGAATTTTAAATTAGGTATACTTGGGGTATTATTAGACTCACATTTTCGAAATTGATTCAGTAACACTTAACAAATTGAAGTTTTAATATATCACATGTCTACACATTAGTTTTCATTTCTCTCAAAATTACAGGTTGTACAGGAGATTTTGTCTTGACCCAAACTCTACTGTTACTGTACATCAACTCTGGGAGGTCATCCTCCCTGTCCTGCAGGTCTGGTCAGAGCTTAGTTGAAGGAAACAGTATGAACTATTGGGCCACCTCTTCCCAGCCCATATTCAGATACAATTCTGGTTGAAAGTCATAACGTCCACTGTTCTCTCAAATAAAAATGGTAGGGGTGTTAAGTTCAGTTGCAGGGATCAAGCAGACCTCGACAGACAGCTGGGTTTCTTAAACTTTCCTGGGTCTGTGTGACAGTGAGCTTACTTGTGTCTATCACAGGGTACTCTGGTCATCCGAACAATTTTCTCTGAGTCAGTTTCCAAGGCCAGAGCAGCAGTGCCAAGCTTTATGTGACTAGGTAGTTTTGTCCATGGAATTTCTGGATCCCTGAGAGGTGGACTAGAGCAAAAAGTGTTTTGTTTAAGTCCAATGTCATCTCTCAGTGGCTGTGGATCTTCCTGTGGAACAGGTAAATATGTAATGGAATTTCTACAGCTGTGGATCAGGGTGAGGCATGTTCCAAAATATTTTGTTTTTTATTTTGCTCAACCTGGCTTACCTCCATAGGGATAGAGGAGAGTAGCTGTTGCATCACAGACTCCTCATTCGGTCCAAAAATCGGAGAGTATATGTTCCAACACTATAGCTAACGTATGAGTGGCTTATAGAAAACAGCCTGATATGAGCAAGCTGCTGGCATATAGTGGATTCTCTGAAAACAACAAAAAGTTCTGAACATGACTCAGCCATACTTCTCAGGACATATTAAAGGTCTTACTATCTTACTGTGGATCTTCACACATCTATGTTTATTGGCACTCTATTCATGGTATCTGTTCTCGGTCCTCTCCTTCCAGATGGCCTGTACAGTTGAATCTGACATAACAAACCAGAGAAACACAATCAGAACCTCAGCCCGAGGAGGAATCTTATGGGTAGACTCATTGAGGAAAGTATTCTTGGGGAGGTAAAACATATGCTAGTGAACACACAGGTTTTTGCTCACAGTTGAACACAGCAGGAAGACAATAGGAAGGAGGCTGAAAACAGAGCTAGGAGACAACAGAAGGAAGGGAGCCAGAGAGAGGAAAACCACAGAGGAATAATGAAGTATGTAGAAAGGAAGACCATGATGCCTTTTTATAAAACAATCTCCTGAAGAGAGCATCTATTGACCCATGAATTTTTCATTTCATTGTTCTTATCTTTGTATCTGAAACTAAGCTTCAATGGAACAAATCACATAAAATAATTTTCAGTCAAGAAAGGTCATAAGAATCCTGGTTTGGGAAAAATCTTAAAGGAAGAGCATGTAGAGCCATGGAGTCCTAATGTATTTTTGCTGAGCTAGATTTGTCTTTGATCCCTCCACTTGAGTCTTTGGAGTCTTTTCTTCTCTCGAATCCTGGTTGCCATCTTTCCAACCTTTTTACACCCTCAAATGTCTGGGCATCATATGGGTAGTTTGGTCTATCTTGCCTCTCCACTGATTAAAATCCATCCTCTTCCTTTACAAGGCCCATCTTCCACATCAGCTACTACTCAAGAACTTGGAACATACCTTGTACATGAACCCTGCTTCTTTATAGATGCACTAAGCTTCATAGGAATGATTTTCTATATTCTTCTGGGTTTGTCTAATTGCTTTGTTGAGAATTGGTATAGGTGAGATTCTTCAGATTTAGCTCATGGCAAGAGTGGCTTCACTGTTCATAAAACAGATCACCACTAAGTCAGAGTTAAAGTTCAGATCACCAGATTTTCTCCTTGGGGTCCTTTACCCAGGCATAGGAAACAAACCTTCTCTAAACACACTTTTAGGAGCTGTTGTTCCTGTCATAGTTACCTACTTTTCCTATTGTCCATCTGTATTCTGGCTGTATTATTCATACTATTTTTCCCCTAGAGCACCTTCAGTTCTTCTAGGGGCTCCTAAAAAATATTTCTGATTAATAATCTGAAGACTTTTCATGAGCATGGAGAAAAGACTAAATGATAGGTATTCTTGACATAGGTCATAGCGTCACTGGAAGAGGTGAAACCAAAGGCCAAGCTCTCATATAGTTTTTTCTGATACTTGCTATCTCTGAAGTCTTAGGAAAGTCATGTGACATCTACAGGCCATCATCTGGTCACAGATAGCTTAAAGTTCAAAAATACTAGGCTCACTTTCTCATTTCTCCCCTATGTGTGGGAAACAGAAAAATTGAAACATTGCAAGTATAATTCTACCATTATCACCATATGTAGTACTATGTGAGTTGAGCCCTTCATGGGCCAGAGTGTAAGGCATGGCCAGCTTATGAAATATGGATAGGCCTGCTGTACTAGCTTATATATTCTGGAATAAGATCAGAAGACTGCATTGTCATGTCACAGGAAGGTAATTCCTAGGTCCAGGCAAAGTGATTTTAATTTGTACTCCAAAAATATCTCAATTCAAAAGTTAATATAGATGATGCAATATATTAAGAACTTTATAAAATTCTTCCAACATATGGTGATTTCAGCATCTTGCATACTGAAATAAGACTCTTATAATTCCTTATTTTTGTATCAGTAAGTCTGCCCAGAGGACAAGCTCCTGCTTGCTTTTTATCATCTCAGTACCACAAATCTAAATACTTATTATTCTGACAGACCAGAATGTATATCTTGCATGCAGACTAAACTATTACTGGTAGGAGGAGAATCCACAAGCTCAGTACCCTGTTCCATCTTCTTCCTCATCCATGCCCTTAAACAAGATCCAGAGCATTAGCAGCTGTATGAGCTGTGGAGGACATCTTGTTTGTTGAAGCTGAACAAGGAAGTCCATGTTATTCATGCCACTTTAGAGTTGAGCTTTAATGTCAGACTTTTATAGAAAGGTTCTTTCTAGGCAAATCCTGAGTGGAGTACAGTTGTAAGTGTGAACTTTTTCTGACTTTGAGCAAAAGACCGTGAAATGATTCCTATGCTTAAAGAAAAAACAATGAAGGTAAAAATCTATGATGTCTAAACAGGAAAAGTAATTGGCATTTAAAAGATTCTTACTATATTTTTTCTACCAGTATTTTAATTATTTAGGTCTTTCCTATGAGCCTTGAGTTTCCATAACAATTCAGTAAGCATTTCTTTGTTCAGCTTTTTTATTTAAAAAAAAACTACACATTTTGCCATCTTTCAATTACATACAAGAAATAGCAAAAGGCAAAAACCGTAAGTGTGCAATTGTGTCCATTTTCATGTGAGTGCATATTACAGGCAGAAGTTCCAAATGTACCTGACTCCTCTGATACTTCCCCATCCCCCTCATAGTCAGTCATGTACCACTTATCTGTTACTCTGACCTCATTCATAATTGTTTGAGTTTTCTCTAACTTAAACTTCATATGAAGTAGAGTATTATTTTACTTCTATAATGCTTCCACACAATTTTCTGTGATACTGAAGAACTTTCTTTTTTTTAATTTTTATTTCTTTCCTTCGTTGTCGCTTCTTCTTCCTCCTCCTACTTTGTCATTTTGTTGTGTTTTGTTTTGAAATAGATCTTCTTGCTATAGTCATAGCTAGACTGAAACTTTTTTTTATTTAGAGAAGTAATGTGTAGCTTTTCATCTACCCCACTGTAAATTCTGGGCAAACAGTGCTACCAGCCCCTACCCAGATTCCCTTTGATCCACAGATGAAAGAAACTCACATACAGCTTAATTTAAACCTGCCTTATGGCTCAGTGGCTAGGCTCTTCTAAGCCTCCATCAGCTATCATGCCTTTCCTCTGCTCCTTGCTCAACACTCTTCAATTTGTCCTTTAATTAGTTGTGTTTATAATATCCCACCAGAGGAATCTGCCAATGGCCACTCTACCCACTATCTCACATGGCTGGTGATTCTCTCTACCTTCGAATAAGTATGGCTAATTTCTTCCCCCTCTCTGTGTTTCCCCTCACCTGTGGAAATCTGGAAGTCCCACCTCTTCTGCCCAGGCATTGGCCACTGGAATCTTTATGGATTAAGCAGACACCAATTGACATCCTGGACATTTAGCATTTACACACAGATTTCTGAGCCACATCAGAACCACCCCCTTCAGACAAGGCTTGTCATGAACACAGTGAGATCCAACTGTTTTCTCAATTGATTTGAGACTAAGGACCTGCACCACAATGCCTGGCCAAGAATTTATTTCTTTATTTTTTTCTCCTCATTTGTGATCATGTTAGTTTATATTGTTCGAAGATTTCTCACCATAAAAATAGAACCTTTTCTGATTGTATTTTTATTTCAACTTTAAATTTGTCATTCTACTGGATTCTAGTTAGCATTGACTTTGATAAAATACTAGATAATAATTTCTTTATGATATTTAGTAAGTCAGACTTTTTAGTTTGCTTTCAAGAATTTTTTTTAATATTTGGTATCATTTGTGTATATTAACAGTATTGTGTTAATTAGTAGTCTCATTGCTTTTATTGTGAGTGATTACTTGATTTTCTGTGGCATAGTTTACATATTTATGCTGTCTCTCTCCATGTATATAAATTTCGATACACAAAATTTGGCTAACTATAATCTGAAAGATCTTTATTCACTCTGAACAACATAACTTGTCTGCTCTAATCTTTAAAATGTGATTTTTTTTCCTCCCTCAAACCAATGAAGTTCCTAACAAGATGCTCCTCTTTGAGAGACTCTAGCTTTGTAGAACTAGGAGGCTGGCTCAAAGTACCTTGCAGCTGGAGCCATGAAGAGTAATGTGCTTTGAAAGAAACCGAGTCTCAACTTCATTGGAAGAATTTGCAATTGTATGCTTTGTTCACAATAAAATGAAGGGCACCTTAATTTATGTTCCAACTATCTACCTGTCGACCATAAATCAATCACACGGTGATTTTTTTTATTATGTTATTTTTTTCTTGTTAACAGTCCTTGTTTTCCTATGAACCATATCACCATGTTGACATTGTTCTGTAGATACGATACTGCAGGAAAAACAGTGTTTTGTGTGTATGTTTATGAATGCTATATATAAGATTATGAAATATCTGTGAGCCATAGTTGAAACAAGTGGTTTAGGATATATTCTATTTTCCAATGTTCTTAATGTTTTATCAGTGGTCTCCATTTTCAGAATCTGAAAAGGCATGCAGATATTATGTTCCTGTTATACTACCAGTACTGCTGCCCTGCTTTCATCCCCACAAATCTTTTTTTCTCTGTCATCACAAAGCGAATGGTAACTTACAATGTAAAAAGATCCTAGTCTTGAGGACATTTGCAGAAAATTGATGTTGCTTAAGTGAACCATGAATTGCTTATCCAGTCCTAGTATCTGAGTTCACGTAAATATTGGTTCTAGAAAGGATGATGATTTAAGTTAATAAAGTGAGTTTCATAGTACTAAATCAGAAGTTTCATCCTAATGAAATGTAGACTGTAACATGAAAAGGATAATGCATGAAACATAACTTTATATCCTATGATAAGAATGAGAGCATCATACAATAATTAATTTGGGTTTTTAGAGAATGATGTATGATGTAGTGACAACTTTTCTTTTTGTTTGTTTGTTTGTTTGTTTGTTTGTTTTTGAGACAGAGTTTTTCTGTGTAGCTCTGGCTGTCCTGGAACTCACTCTGTAGACCAGGCTGGCCTCAAACTCAGAAATCTGCCTGCTTCTGCCTCCCAAGTGCTGGGATTAAAGGCAGGTGCCTCTACTGCCCGGCTTAGTGATGTTTTTGAAGAATAATTTTTGTGTACATGTACTTGATTATATGACGTTTATCTTTCTTGTTGCTAAATCAACATATCACTCTATATAATTTTATACTGAAAAAATTTCAACCAACGTTTTATATTCTGAAAGTCAAAAATTGTAGCTGCCATTGCTTTTCCCATGTTTTTAATTTATATTACTATATAACATCTTTAGTTCAGTAACTATGTCCATATAATTCCCTTTTACTGGTCCACATTTCTATGTGGGTAAAATTTCCGTTTTATCAAATTCAAAATGACTTCACAAAATTGTATTTAACTATTCACTGATGAACTATTTATTTCTGATAGATTTTGGAAGAATTGGAACTGATTTTTTCATCTGGGAACCAATTGGTAGCCCCAACAGAATTCAAAGTCCAATTTCAATCTAATGGTCCAACAGATAGCACCAGTTAAACAGAGTAGGTCACAAAACCTAACCAAATATTGTCACACCAACCCCAGTAGAATCTGTGTGACAAGTTCCACAGACCGAGGCAAAGACTTCAAAAGAAGGAGGCCTCTTGGGACCAGTTGTGGAACTCTGGCCAGGAACAAAACATTGAGCCATAGCTCTCATGGCAACTTACTCGTTTTAGTTTCTCTTATTCCTTTTGTTATTTACAACATGTTTCTGGTAGCCTATGCCAAGATCTTAAGCAAAGAAAATTGGTAAGAAATCATCTCTTGAGATGGGGTCACTAACCTAACCTTGCTTCCAGGGAGACTGACGCATTCCTTTATAATCATTTACAAAGATGCATAATAGTATTATGATAAATAAACTTTTCCTAACAATAAAAGTTCATGTTTGCTACACGTGTGTCATCAGAAGAGGGCTTTGGTATATGGTAAAGAAAGTCTTAAATAAAAAGAATAAGAATAGCTTAAATTTGTGCATTGAAGATTTGTAAAAAGAAAATCAGGTATTAGATGTTAAAGAATAGTTGATTATAAAAATTAATTAACCTGAACTTGGAGATCTGACACTAGCCTTGGATGACAGCTCCACTGAATACATCCTTTTAAGTTGTAATACTTGAATGATTTTTATTGTGTCAAATAGTAATAATGATGTTACCTTTCTATTTGTGATTTATTGAATATATCTTTTTAGAGTTGGTATGCTTGGATGATTCTTTTGCTTTGATGATTGCTTTCTTGTATACATCTCCTAAGAGCAGTAATATTTTTTTCTGTGTAAAAGAAAGCTTGCTTGAGAGCTACAAAATACAGTCATATTCAAACTGCCTCTGTGTGTGTTTCTGTTTGTCACCGCTGAACCATTACCCACCTAGCTTTTGAAGACCCTCGTCACAGGGACTCCCATACCCGATTGGGTGGTCCCTGACAAAATATCCTGATTTTTAGAAAGGAATTTGAATGGAAGAGCATGCCAGGGAGTATTTGGGTGTCAATAGAGATAGAAGATTTGGGAAACAGATAATCAGAGTTTATTATAGAAATGTAGTATATAAAATTGTCAAAGAATTAGTGTAAGTTTTAAAATGAAAAATGTACCTAAAGGTTAGCATCTGTATGTCCTAGACATTTTCATTATCAGTTTCTTTTTTTCATGTATGGTTTCTTCAATGTATGCTCATGTTTAGAAAATTAGTACCCAGTTTGTGAGTCTATAATTAAGTATAATTTCAGATAGAATGTACAATAAAATCCTGTTATTTGTACAAGGGCAAGGAAAGGTGGACCAGAGAAAGTATGGCTACTGAATTTCCATTTTATTTGTAGCAAAATATTATGTATCAAAGAGGAGAAGAATCAAAACTACATGAATTCATGAAGATTGCACCGAATATATTTTTGATGCCAGAATGGAATGAGTTGTCTTCAGATAGAGCTTTCCTACTTAAGAAAGGCTGCCAGTCTGGGTGACTTAGCCTGTAGCTAGCTATGCATACCTCTGCCCATACTCTGCTGATTTGCATGTGCCCAAAATACAGTGTATCACTCTGAGGACTATTTAATAGGCTGATCATATTCAGTGCAGAGATCAGTCTATGCAAGGACACAGTTTAGACATGAGGGTCCAAGGTCAGGTCCTGGGGCTCCTTCTGCTCTGGATATCAGGTAAATAAAAGGATAGTATTGGGAATTTACCCAGCAGAGGATGTTTACTAACACCTGATTTTTCAGGGTAAGTAGGGTAATATAATATTAACTCTTGGGATTAATTTTAAGTTGTATAATTCCAGGTGCCCAGTGTGATGTCCAGATAACCCAGTCTCCATCATATCTTGCTGCCTCTCCTGGAGAAAGTGTTTCCATTACTTGCAGGGCAAGTAAGAGCATTAACAAGTATTTAGCCTGGTATCAACAGAAACCTGGGAAAACTTATAAGCTTCTTATCTACTCTGGATCCACTTTGCAATCTGGAATT
>NW_021619207.1:0-16285 GCF_004785775.1 Grammomys surdaster | reverse complement strand
GTTCCTGTAAATACTTAACAACAATTTTGTACAAATTTACAGGCTACAATTTCCAGTCTTCTTGGCTCCATGATATAATAGGAAGGATCAGAGCTGAGAAACAACCTGAAATACTCTATAGCTGAAAACTGAGGCTGTGTCAATATGCTCCCTAAGTACAGTAGTATGTGGAAGTATCTGCAGTGTCCACACTGCTTATCTAGACGAATGCTTGATTGTTCAAGTTGTCCTTGGAGACTGTGAGCTGGCTCTTCAGAGATGGGTTGTAATGCTTATCATCATCCCACAAAACTGTTGTCAACTACTTCAGACCCTTACTTGAGGGCTGACAAATCCATCTCATGCCTATACCAGAAGTACTCAGTGAAAACCCAGAGAAAGAACAAGTCAGACTGAGAGTCTGGGATGGCTGCAATATCCCAGGACCAGACTCATTCAGAGTAACCTGGGGAAAAAAATCTGTGAAGGAAATAAAGCAGATGGTAAGTCTGCAATAGGGTGAAGGTAGAAAAGTTCATCTTTTAGGAAGCCTTGCCACTCACATGCAGGAACAATCAACAGCAGGAATGAGGAAGTAAGCCAGTGAGTACCCAGGCTCAACTTTGGCTTTTCAACCCAAGTTTGGGTGGAGCCAAGAGAGTTTTGCATCCCCTCATCAGGTGCTCACTCTGATGATGTACTCAAGTTTTAAGGCTCAAGAGAAACAGGACACTCAAAGAGCTGACTTCTGATTACCAGGAAGAATAGCTAACTGAAGACCAATGTCCACAGAATAAAACACTTCGATGAATGCTGTACAGAAGGAGCAAGATCAGGAGACACCATTAGTCTAACCTAAAGGGTCTTGACTCTGTTCACTTATCCAAGGATCATTACCTTGTGTTTTTCCATGTATGACACATGAAGAACTCAAAGCATTGATGTTCCCCCTGCCCTCATTTTTCTCTGTGCCTGATTCCAGAGATTGCATCCTATGTGAATCTTGTCAGAACATATTTTCTTTCACATACACACAAAATATACTGATAGTGTAGACTTCTTTCAGAATTTATGAGTATGTGTCACCCTCAGGCTGGTAGTTGTGAATGCTATAATTCAATGGAAGACAGTGATGTTTCATTGACTTTACATATCTGTCAATTTCCTGCCTCATATTTTTTTCTGATTTCTGCTTACTCAATAGCCAGTGCCTTCATCTTCATACTGCTTTCTACTTGTGACAATTTTAAAAGATAAACAATATTTGTTTCTTCAGTTCAATCTGATGCTAGACATCCTGTAGGAGAACATGGACGACAGGAGATGATGGAAGTTACACACTGGGAATATCTTCATTGCTTCTGAGATGTTAAAGTTCAATGTATTGTCCCTTGATTCTGTCCCTAATAGCTTTTAGAACATAGACATTTTATGACTTGCGTAGATTTGGACAACTTCCATAGTGAATTTTTGGTAGGATGCAATTGAATATATGGAGGTAAGTTTGAGTGAACTATTGATTTCATCAAAGAGAGCTGTACAAAATCATACCCATTTTATAAATAAAATATATTTATATTTTAAAACCGTTGAAAGATAAAGATACCAAGACTATAAAAACCATGAAATATGATCTTACAACAAAGTTATAGCCACAATGTACAAAGAAACCAAATCCTGAATGCTGAGTGACAGCTGAGGCCCAGAACCCTTAAAGATAGATGGTCAATGCAACATGGACTGATGCTTTGGTTCCTTTCCCCAGGGTTATCAACATTATAGGGAATTTTTTCTATGATTGAATTATATGACTTTTAAAAAAAGAGAATATTTGAGAATCTCTGAAATTCTCTCCATGAGACTCAAATATCTCACAAATGTTCTCATCAATGATAGGCTGTAGGAAGCTTCCACAAGAAGCATATGATAAAGGAATGATTTTGGAACCTTATTAAGTTGTCAGGTTTGAAAAAAGAGGCCAGAAGACCAGAAAGAGAAGGACTGCTTGTCCTCAATATGGGACTCATGGACCAAAGACTCTTCTGAGATAGAATATCATATCTAACCAGGAACGTAGATGTTGCATTTCTGATGCTTTGTCCATGGGAAGAATATAAGTAAGATGTCAATTTAAGACTGTGATATGAGCTGCAATAGATGTAGATAATTTTCCTGCATTTTTCAGATGTTCACGGAGTACTTCTGGGCCTCAGATTAAAAGAATGAGGACAAGTGTGGACTGTGTCAACAAAAATTAAGTTTGTTATCAATTCCATAATTTTTTCTAACATTGTAGTACTAATATAGATGTGAAATGCACGCTGTCAATGAGGTCTTAAAGATTATAAAATATTGTGGAAAATTTGGAGCAGCTCACTTACTCAAATCTTTCACTGAATGACTTTAAAGTGTTCAAAATTCCAAACCTCAGATGAAACCTCATACTCAAGGTGAGAGTTTATTTTATGTATTTTTCAGTCAGTGCTCCAGGCATGACTTGTTCTCCCTGTTTATCACAGTGTCATGTGAAGAGAAAACCTCTGCAGTGGAAGCAATTGTTAGATAAAATGAAACCATTCATTCATCCTTCACAAATTCTTAAGCACTTGGATTGAAAATGATGGTTCTGTTTTTATTTTGTGTGGAAATCATGTTATATGTTGATGGGGAGGGTGAATAAGATTGAAGATATGCACAGAGTATAGCACCAATAAAACATATATTGCCATGATATGTAAAGTTTGCTACTAAAGGAAAGATCTAGTCTCATGAGATGAAAATATAATCCAGCTATTAGTATTCAAGCTTAGAAAGAAGGGAAAGAAAGTGTATTCCTAATGAGTACTTGTTCTTAATCTCAGGAATCCAAACTGTAACCTAAAATTGTAAATATAACAATGGAGCTGGTTCTCAATCAGATAATGAAATGCTTTGCAAGTAAATCTGAAAACTAGGATGGATGTGGTACATATACCTTGAACATCACATCAGATCGAAAGATTCTCATACCTGCTAGTCTGTATACAGAAAGCTATCTGCTGAGATCTGTGAGAGAGTGGAGGCACTGCCCCTGCATGAGTGTTTAGGTATATATAAGAGGGCAATTGAATCAAGGCACTCTTCTGTGGCTGCTGCTATGGTGAGACAATTGCTGTGTAGCAGCCAGGGTGGCATGAGCAGAAGAGTGCATCTGCACTATTCCTATGACCAGAGCCAGCAGGGAACTCAGCTAGCAAGCCAGATGCAGCACCTAGGAACCAAGGTCAGGGTTACCAGGTATGAATTGATCTGTGTGGACCCAGGTAGGTTCCACTCTTGAAAGGTTTGGGAGACTATTCTCCCAAAGTGATGTTTTACAACTTTCATATGAGAGAAGCTCTCAGACAATTCCTGATAGAATAATTATTATACGCTTTTATTCCTTCTGGATAGGTTCTTATATACATGTTTGGGTGGATTGGTGTTCTGACAGCAGACTCCTACTATTGGCTTGGTCTGACATATTAAGGATGCCTCATCTGCATGTGGAAGGGCTAGGAGCACTGCCCCCACATGACTGATTGTCAGGATTTTCTCCATGGGGGAACTGTAGTCCTGTGACAGAGGCCAGGTTGAAAGAAGGTGAAGCTGATACCATGCTCTGGTATGTATGAGGTTATGAGGCTTCAAACAAACTCAAACTTACCAAGTATCCTGGCAAGGTCCACTGCCCCACTCATACTTTTCTTATTACAAAAAAGAGGTGTCATGAAAACAACTGGCTCCAATGTTGTAAACAGTTTGATATTGAACCAAGAGTAGTGATCTTTGACATTCTACTCATCTGCTGATTTAGAAAACTGGATGAGGAGGGGAAGAATCAAAGATACCAAGGTGTTAGAATACCAATGGGTAGTGGTGTTGGGAGTACAGCTTGCCCAGACATTCTCCCAGAGCATTTTGATCATTTGTACATCTTCTTCTACCATCCCAGGTTCATTGACATAGAAGGAGCATTTCTTCCCCAGCAAAATGCAATTGCCTCCTTGTTCAGCAGTCAGTTAGTCCAAGGCCCTTCTATTTCAGAGAACACCACCTGCAAAGTAGGTTGTCTCATTCTGAAGAGACTTGAGGCTGTCTGAATTAGAGGCCATTGCTTGCTCAAACTTGTCCTGGATATCACTGGCCAGTTGGTTTTTTTGTTTTTGTTTTTTTGGACAAGGGCTGCTCAAGAAGTTCCTGTCACACCCATAGGGGAAACGAGGCCCAGTTCAATGAGCAGAGGGATGAAGATCTCTCTGTTCTTAAGGCTTCTCTACATTTGCAAGGCAAGTTCTTCTGGTTCCATGTTTGTAGAGATAAACCTGGGCAAATATTATCACAAGGATTCAGGATCCTTTAAAGAGGCATTAATACATCATCCTGTAGTGCCTTTGCATCAGAGGAGAGCAGGAGAGTTAACACATTCTGATTTGGTGATGGTCATGTCATGGGCATATGTAAGAAGTTGTTTCAAGGAGCATTCTACAAGGCAAAAATGGAAGAGAATAAGTTGACAGGAATGAAACTAATCCCAGGTGAGGTCCATAAAAGTGTGAACAGATAATGGCAGAACTTATAATTCAGGATATTGTGGTAAACTTTGCCTAAATTCATATGTAAGTGGCAGTAGTATATGGTGTCGGTGAGAGGACATCGTTTTCATCACCTACTTCAGTGTTCTGGATATAGACAAGGTCAGTCTTTAATTAAGTTATTTTCTTTATATCTCTTATTCCGAATCACGAAAAAAAAAATCACACAGTGAATTGATATGACAGATTTTATTTAAAACATTTATAATGCACAGAAAAAGAATGATACAAACCAAAATGAAATGAAGGCCATGCAATGTGAAATGCTCAGCTTCTCCCTCTCTCTGGGAGAGATGTCATATATTTATAGCCTCCTGATCTGTATGCTGTGGGTCAGAGAGCACACTAGACTCTGGACTTTAGCTAAAGAACCTACCCTCTGGTTACAAGAACTTCATAAAATATGATTATACAGCCATACCTTAAGTTTTATTGTGCAATGGGATTTGGGATAATGATGGAAATCATTCTTGCCTAGAAACCCTTTTCCAACTTGTATTGTGTTGAAATATAACTATAATGCACTGCCTGTGCTTAGAATCCCCAAAGTCTGATCCAGGTTGAAAAAGTCAATCTGTACCATGTTCACATTCTTATCTCTTCCCATGCTCTGTTTCCCACTAGGATGCCTGCAGGGACACCCTCAAGAAATAAAAGATATCCTAGTAGAAACTTCTCTGTGGACTTAGAAATTAATAATGAAAAAGTCCATTACTAAAAATGTTCTCTCTCTCTCTCTCCCTCTCCCCCTCCCCCTCCCTCTCTCTCTCTCTCTCTCTCTCTCTATTTCTAACACACACACATACAAACACACACAAACAGGGGAGGGGGCTAAAACCCACTCAGTTTACATGTGTGTTTTACTACGATGTAGAATTACTACATCTTTTCAGACCTGCCTTCTGAACAGTCCTTTGAACAATTTAAAAGGACATGAGACCTAAAGAATGGACACTTGTGCATATGAGAAATTTACACAACATGGATGTTAACAGAATTATTTATTAACTTTTTAAGTTCTTTATTTCCTATTTTTCATTGAAAATATGTTTCTTCCTGCAATATATTCGAAGTCCAGATTTCCCTTCCCCAATACCTCCCCAATCTTCTCCCAGCTTGATTCTGTTTCTTTATCTTATATAGAAAACAAACAATCTAAACATAATAAAAAAGAAGAAATACAAAGTAAGATAAAGGAAATCAAACAAATGGAAAAAAGTGACCAAAAACAAAGCACAAGAAACACATGTGGATGCAGAAACACACACATTGACAAATACTCTATTGAACAAAGCTGAACAACAGGTATGCAACGGACTATGATAATCAATTCTATATCAATACAGGTCCATATTCTAAAAAGGCTAGTGACTATAGTGATGAATCCTGAGACTGTAAAGCAATATCGAGCAAACACTTATGTATAATCTTAGAACCTAAAAAACTTAACAGGTACATATATTATGTTTGTAAATGAGTTTCAAGAAAAATGATTTTAAAATATTTTGACCAACTTACAGGAATTATATTTACATGCCTGTGCATTCTGATATAAGTATTTCTCACATTCCAAGAGACTGGAATTTCTGCTGGAACACACAGCAAGAGATAGCAATACATTTGAGGTCACTAATTACTTTAGACTATGAAGGATTGTTCATTTGCCCAGATGTTGCTGATTTGGATTTTATAGGTCAAATTCATATTGTACATTATTCCAAATAATTTCAACAAAAGTTGTGATCTCTCAGGACCTAGTAATATTCTTATTATGCATCACCATACTTTTCCATTTTTATTATTTTATTGAATCAGAAACATGTCAATGGAGGTGGTAAATGGTGAAGAGAGTAGCAAGTTGTTGTGAACTGTAGATTTTTCCTAAATCAGTATCGTTTTATTCATAGAAATCCTTTTACAAAAATGACAACGGCATTATAAGATTGTGAGGAAGAAGCAAAAAATGGATATTCAAAATTACTGTTTATGAGCAAAAGGTTCTAAAGATTAGTCTTTCTGTCATATCAGCTGCAGGGTATTTTCCTGCTCCTCTGTGGTTTTTGACACAGTCAGGATGTGGTTACAGCACTGTGTCTTGCACAGTAATAGATCGCAGAGTCCTCAGATGTCAGGCTGGTGAACTGCAAGTAGGCTGTGTTGGAAGATGTGTCTGCAGTCATGGTGGCCTTGCCCTTGAACTTCTCATTGTAGAAAATATAACTACTTCCAGGAAGAATATGTCCAATCCATTCCAGACCCTGTCCAGATCTCTGCTTTACCCAACCCACATAGGAGTTGGTGAAGGTGTAGCCAGAAGCCTTGCAGGACATCTTCACTGATAACCCAGGCCTCACTAGCTCAGCTCCAGACTGTTGCAGTTGGACCTGAGAGTCGACACCTGTAGAAAAAAAGACAGAGTGGATGTCATTGTCATCTCAGGCCCTGTCTCCTCTTCAGATTTGGAAATGGTGAGCCCCTTACCTGCAGTTACTGACAGGAGGAAGAGAAAGATCCAGCTCCATTCCATGGTTAGAGTCAGTGTGTTCAGGGACTGTGGAGAGGACACTGATATGTTGTTTTTAGGGTGTGGACGTTCCTGTATTTAGTGCCATACATTCAAGTAATTTGCATATTCATGAGCAGGGTACTTCTTACATAAGAACCTAGTTCAGATGAAGAACTACTGGAGAGGAAGGAGAGAAAAGGAACATGGGCCAGGCAGCAGGATGCTCAAGTCCAAGTTCTAATCCCTTTCAGAGGAAATGAATGCCATACACTTTTCCTCAGCCGTGTGCTCATGCATGGAACATTGGAAAATAACCACGCAGCAGTTTTATGGTCTGTGACTTTTGCTCATCTTTGAGTGAATGTCATCAGATTGATTTACAGATGGTGGTTGTGATGATGATGATGATAATGTCCATAATGATGATGTGTGTGATGGAAAATTCTGAAAAGTTAGTTTTTAAGTATTCAGAGCCTTCTTTCCTTTATATGTAATTAATATTTGCTTTTCCAACAGGTTATATACTCAAAATTTCATGCAAATGCCCAAAAGTAAATAGACTTCTGAAATATTTAGATCAATAATTATTGCTTCACTCTCACCATTACCTAAATCACAGGAATAAACTATACTTATGTCAACAAAGGATTTTATAACTAAGGCATTTGTGAAGTGTTTAACAAAGAATGTTTACTGTGTTTTACCATAAAGATATCACATTACAATCACAGCAGGGCTGTTCAGTTAATATACTCAAGAAAAGAAACCACAGAGGATACAGAATCCCCTCCACACACATCTCATCTCTGTGGGGATTCTTAGCTTCATTATGCCCCCTGCTGGTCATGAACTCCCATGCATGTTGGTTTGTCATGGCTCTCACTAAAGTTGTACAGTCTGGCTTAAGAAAAACCTTATTCCTGTAACTCCAGTGTTCACAGAGCTCAGCTTAAGGGACACATGGCTCTAGTTTACCTAGGAATAATGATTTATGCATCAGAAATTTTAAGTTGTGCCACTATTATTATAATATCCCTCTCTAAGCCAAGTTCCTCCTTGGTTCAGTTGGAACCATCTCTTGCAGTTCCCGTTCCTAAGAATGTAATAACAGGAGAAAATAGGCTTTTTCCTGTTTTCTTCATGCTACCCCTTGGGCAGAGCTCCTTTGTTCAAAGGGTAAAACCTACATTATTTAATAGACAAATTAAAAAAGACTTCCATACTAACTTTACATAGGAATGAAACTATTGATATAATAACTAAAATGTAGAAACATCTCAGGACCTGGCTGATGCTTAGAAGCTGACACACTTTAGAAGATAGTGCTGAAATGGGCCTGTATTAATGAGAAAGGATAATTACTGAAAACTCTGCTTAGAGATAATGAAAAGAACCAATCAGATGAATGGTCTGAATCTTAGAGCTCTGCAATGAGCCTTACTCCATATTTGCAGGACCAGAAATACAGATACTTTACCTCCAACACTGATTTCAGCTCTGGGATTATGTTGGGAAGATTCCTGAAGTAAATCGACTCCTGCATAGAAGTCAGGCTGCTCTTCCACTGCCTCAGAACCACAGTCACTGATAACTGCCTCCATAAGATACAGAGTGGTGAAGATTAAAAAGAGGGATCCTTTCTCTTGAACCTCAAGAAGGATAGGCACCTCATCATGTATTTTGATAACATGCCTAGAAGTGAGGCTTGAGTTCTGGATTATTGTTCTAGAACACATGACACAAGCATTATGAATGGCCTGGTTTTAATTATACAGTATCTGCTGCAACAGTACTCACATAAGAAACTCTCTAAAATATTTAATTAGAAAACTTAAAAATAAACAAGAAAATGTTACCTTAGTGTCATTGCTTGCTGAGTGTTCTCTGTTTACTGTTGATCACTAAGTGATGGGACCTGGGAGTTCAGGACTGTGCAACTCTGTCAGAGCTACAGGATCAGGGCTGGACTGATTTTGATGAGCAAATTGATTAATTGCATGTCCTCCTCATGTATGGTGAGCCCTGTGTTGGAAGCCTTGGAGATTTGAATGGCTAGAGCAAATGAAAGAAAAAATACTGAGAAAATGAGAAAGAATTAAGTCACTATCTGTTCTTTAATATGAATTTGGGCTTCTTTTTTGTTTGTCATTTTTTTGGTTATTGCTTCATTTCCCCTTTAATTAACAACAAATACTTTTATCATATGATATATTTTATTTATTATATTTGTCCTCCCTCCACTCCTTCATATTCTTGCCACCTCTTCTCCTATCTGGATCCACTTACATCTGGTTTCTCATAAGACTTCTAAGAGGTAAAAATAAAACTTAGCCCAATAGAAAACAGTTAGCTAAAACAAAAGCCATTAAACTGAACTAGATGGGCTCTGATTCCTGTGCCTTCTCTTAGGACTCTTTCCCTTTTGTTGATTAAACTTGTCCAAGTTCAAACACTCAGCAGTCCAATAAAACTACTAAAATGAAAAGTATAATATATATACAAGGTATCAATACCAGACCAATGATAGCCCTGTGCTTGCAAATTTAATTTTTGTGAGCTCATAGGACCATGGCTCAGTTGAGTTAAAGTACTTCAAATCCTGGGTCTGCAATCACTTATGACTCTTATATTCTTTCTGCTTTGTCTTGACTAGTTCAAGGATTCCTCGAACTCTGAAGGATGGCATTTGATTTGAGTCAACCCATTTAGAACTGTGTGTTCCTGTTCTTTCAGTTAATGTCTAGCTGTTTGTATCTGTTTCTGTTTACATTTGCTGAAAGAAGTATTTCTGCTGAAGCCTGAATCAGTTAGCTAAGCATAATGATAAAAGAAGATGAAGAAAATGATTACTGGAATTGTATAAAACAAACAGAAGAAAAAGCACCAACCTCCTCTTCACACACACACACACTCAAGAAACAGTGCCAGGGTCCTTTCTGAGATGAGGTACCTTTCCCAGCATGGAGAGGATAGAAGAAGAGTCTGTGCTCAGAGAGTGGACAGCACAGGAGGTAAGGAATCAGTGAGGAGAAGGAAGCAGTCAGGCATGATGGTTTGGGAATCTCATAGCTGAATTGCTAGCTATCAGGTCACTTCTGTGGCTCTGACTACCAATCAGGCCAATTCTGCTGCCCTGACATACTAGCAATCAGCTTCTTTATCCACACAAGTTTCACAGAACAAAGACAGGCTAATCATTGTCCATGTGGTACAGAATATATGATTGATTTATCATTATTTGTTCAAGATTACATGTTCAGTCACAATTAGAAAATACAAACGGAACAACTCATTCTTGTTGTCATTATCCCTAAAACTCAAAACATCACCTCAAAATCAAACCTATTTAATATATGACAGCCCACTTTTCAGCTGGCAACTTTTATTGTTTGAAAGTCCGCTAGACAACCAAAACATACCTGAACCAGTCTTTTTATGACTAGTAAATACTGATACCTAATTTCTTCTACTACATGTTTCACCATCTACTCTATAATATAGGAAAACTTTATTTTAATCAATCTATGTTATTTACTGAGGTCTATTCTTCCAAACCCTCTATGAAACCCTAATTTTAAAGTACATTTTCAGAGATTTCTCAGCATTTAACAAAAAGAGACTTTGAATATATAACCTCTTCTACTGGACAGTGTTAGTTTGGCAACTTTTGTTGTTTTTGAAGAGTCCTTTTTGTATATGCTTGAGATAGTTAGATATTGATGGAGATCTATTCCCAGGTTCAAGTAAAACAACGACACTGATCCCCACAGTGGATGCGCAAAGTGGGGGAGCTTTGCTGAATGAATTTTCTGGGAATACCAAAATGACTTTTATCAAAATGGTTTGCATGATGTCTAATATATCATTAACCAATGAAATTCCTGCCTGATTTAACGTATTCAACATATGAGATGTCATCCCTATTAAGCATATGACATTCATATTTAAGGGGAAATGTTTCCTACAGGAACATGCAAAATTAATGTTCTGAATACAGAGAAATATTACTATATCAAACCCTGAGATTACCACGTTCCATGGGTGTCTATGGGCTGGTTTATAATCACCCATTTAGCCAAAAGCAGATGCTCTAAAGAACAAGAGTCACCTGCAGGTACCCAGTGGGAGACTGTGAGACATGATACTGAGTCAGCATGCAAATACCGGGACAAAAGGAAGTATGCAATGAAAGTTTTATGTATCATCTGAGAACCTGCTTCAATTAACATGTACATACATTGAGTTGATTACTGAGTTCTCTGAAGAGTTGTCCAACTTACAGGAATTATACTTATATGACTGTGCATTCTGATATACATACATTACATTCTAAGAGACTAGGATTTCTGAATAACACAGCCAGAGTTTACAGCACACATTCAGGTCACTTAGGACTATGAGACAAGTTTTTATCTGATCAGATGTTATTTATGTGCTTTGTAAATGTAGAATTCATATTCTACTTCATTCCAAACAACTCCGTTCAAAGTTTCAGTCTCTTGGAATCCAGAAATATTTTATCACTATGAATTATCATGCTATCTGTTTTATATTGTTTTATTAAGGAAGAAAAAAGCCAACGAAATTGATCACTAGTGAAGAGACAGTCGAGATACAGTGTACCACAATAAACAGAAAAGCATTGCTTTATTCACAGATATAATGTTCAAAATTTGACAAATACCATATAATACTGTGGGAATGAGGCAGAAAAAGGGGCACTCAGAATGATTAATTGCAAGTAACTCTTCAGAATAATCTTCTGCATCTGTAATGTTCTAGGGGAACGTCATACTCCTTCGGGCTTTCTGACATACTCGGAACATGGTTTCAACACTGTGTCTTGCACAGTAATAGACTGCAGAATCCTCACATGTCAGGCTGCTGAGCTCCATGTAAGCTGTGCAGGAGGATTTCTCTGCAGTCAACATGGCCTTTCCTTTGAACGTTTCATTGTACTTAGTTTCATCATTGTGAGGATAAATCCATCCAATCCATTCCAGGCACTGTCCTGGCCTCTGCTTCACCCAGTTTATAACATAGTCAGTGAAGGTGTAGCCAGAAGCCTTGCAGGACAACTTCACTGAAGCCCCAGGCCTCACCAGCTCAGCTCCAAACTGCTGAGGCTGAACCTGGGAGTGGACACCTGTGGAGAGAAAGGCAGACTGGATGTCATAGTCCCTTCAAACTCTGTCTCCTTTTCAGATTTGGAAACGGTGAGCCCCTTACCCTGCAGTTACTGACAGGAGGTAGATTAAGACCCACCTCAATTTCATGGGTAGATTTCATGTGTACAGAGACTGTGAAGAGGACACTGATCATAGGTTGTTCTCAGTGTGTGGACATCCTTACATTTACTGCCATAGATTCAATTAATTTACATACTCATGAGCATAGTATTTCTTAAATAAAGACCAACTCCAGCTGCAGAATAAGTGGACAGGAAAAGGTGGGAAGCTATAATAGTTAGGCAGCAGGATACTCAGGTATCCAACTCTTAATACTTACTTTGTGAGGCAATGCATCTCGTAAACTTTCCCTGACCCATGAGCAAATGCTGTGCATTTAAAGTCAGTTAATAAGCTCTCACCAGATTTCCGGCTTGTAACTATTGCTCCTCTTTTGGACAATATTATCAGATACCTTTTATAGTGGTTGTGATGATGATGAAATGATGGATAATTCCTTAAGTGGTTAATTTTTGAGATTTTAGAGCCTTCTTTCAGAGATATGCAACAATATTTGCCTTTACAACAGGTTATATACTGAAAATCTCAATCAAATGACCAAAATGTTTACATATTAATGATTATTGCAGCACATTGGTCAATAACTAAATTATGGATGTAAGCTGTAAATGTGTCAACAAGGGATTCTATCACCAAGTTATATATATATATATATGTATATACGTATATATATATATACATATATGTGTGTGGGTGAGCATATGTGTGTGTGTGTGTGTGTGTGTGTGTGTGTGTGTATATATGTGTATATAAATATATGCACAGAAATTTTTAACAAGAAAGTAATAAGAAATTTATGTTGTTTTGGAAACATGGATGCAATTAGAGATAACTGTATTTTTTAAGACAATTTCAAAATCACATACTTTAAAATGAGACTATTATTAGTGGCTCTTATCATTTCATAGATACATACAGCTATTTAAGACAATACATGATGATGTCTCCCTGAAATTGTCTAGTAGAATAAAGGGAAAATAGGGAGACAAGAGGTTACAGGAGAAATAAGCACAGTGTAAAAAATTCAGCTGTCTGAAAATACTATACATATATGTAAATTTTTCATTTCTAAATTTCATACATATTTTGTTCTTTGAAATTTTCCATAATGTATGAAATATGCTATAATCAAACAGTGGTCTCAGGACTCTCACCACTGTCTACGACCACAAGGTTCCTGTGGTTCCCTTAGAGACCTTCCAAAGTGTCTCTTCCCAACACTCTGATGGCTATTGTTTCATTGACTAATAACACAGTGAGTTTAATCTTCCCATTAGTCCAGCCACACAGAGGATACTAGAAGCAAAACTCCAACAGAAATAGCATAACTAAACCCAACAAAACAAAAGTAATTAATCATCTCACAGCAAACCTAAAAGAAGAGAATCATACGCACAAAATACCACCTCTAAAAACAAAATTAATAGGAATCTTTGATCTTTAGTATCACTCAACATTCATGGATTCAATTTCCCTATAAAAAGGTACAGTCTAAAAGACTTAATAAGTAAACAGAAACCATCATTTATGTGTGTACAGGAAACACACCTCAGAAACAAATTCCAAGTAGATCAAGGACCTCAGCATAAAAGCAGATAAACTCAGTCTAGTAGAAGAGAAACTGGGTTATAGCCTTGAACACTTGAAACAGAAGAAAATTTCTTGAACCGAAGACCAATGCCTATGCCACTATGATCAATATTTAATAAATGAGACCTCAGGAAACTTAAAAGATTAGTAAGACAAAGGATACTGTCAATAAGACAGAACAGCAACCTACAGATTGGGAAAAATCTTAATTAAGCCTACATCTGATAGAGGGCTAATGTCCAAAATATATAAAGAACTCAAAATGTTAAACACACACAAAAAAAAGCAAAGCAAAAAAAAAAAACCCAGAAAAACAAATAATCCAACCTAAAAATGGGATTCAGTTAAACAGAATTATCAACAGAAGAATTTTAAATGACTGAGAAGCACTTAAAAAAAATGTACAACATGCTGAGTCATCAGGGAAATTCACATCAATGTGACCCTGAGATTACACCTGGGACCAATTAGAATGGAAAAGATCAAAAACACAACCACTCTGGAAATCAACCTTCTTCCTCAGAAAATTGGAAATAGATCTACCTGAAGACCCAGCTATACCACTTCTGGACATATACACAAGAGATGCTCCACCATTCAACAAGGACCCATGCTCCACTCTGTTCTTAGGAGCCTTATTCATAATAGCCAGAAACTAGAAATAACTCAGATGTTCCTTAATGAAAGAAGAGAGACAGAAAATTTAGTTCATTTTCAAAACTAAATACTATTCAGCTACTAAAAATGAGAACATCAAGAATTTTGCATGCAAAAGGATGCAACATGAGAATATCATCCTAAGTGACATAACAGAAAGAACTGTATGGTATTACTCTCTTATAAGAGGATATTACTCATAAAGTACAGGATATCCTGACTATCATCCACAGAACAAAGGAAACTGTATAATGAGAGTCCAAGGGAGGACATAAGAATCTCACTCAGAAAGGGAACCAAAATAGTAATCAGAGGGGGATGGAGAGAGAAAACTGAATGTAAGAGGTGGTGAGGAAGGGTATATGGGAATTAGGAAATGGAAAAAAAAGAAAAAGGAATGAAAGGTTTTTAAACATTACTTTCTGATCATATTTTCCTCAATCCCAACTACTGGGAGCCTGCTAGCCTGGAGAGGGTAGTAGCAGGGGCACAGAGTAGGACTCAACTGACCCAGGACACATCCCAGGAGGAGCACATTCCTTAGCCAGAAGACATTTGCCAGATTAACATTCAGAGGAGGAAGGGAAAAGTAGATTAACATTCCTCAGATCAAAGTAGATTAACATTCCTCAGTTCCAAAGGAGGGTGAGAAATGTCCAGAGCACATAGACACATTGCAAAGAAGGGACCAATCCTTCGAACTAACAGACAAGAGAGGTCCTTGCCACCTCATTCCCCAAAGACAGAATCAGTTTAAAAGTCACACTGTTCCACCAATCATATTGTGCCTAGTCACTGTCCACCCCTTAAACTGTATAAAAACTGTCCTGAGCTCCAACTCAGCGTTCTCTTCTTACTTGCACGCAAGAGAACCCCAGTGAACTGGTTATTATTATCATTAAACCTCATGTTTTTGCAGCGAATCCCCTTTCCATGTGTGTTTCTGCAGGAGCGCATCCCTTGGTTTGGATCTTAGAGTCCAACAATGGCTTTAAAGTTCAAGAGTCTCAAGGCTTTCTGGCCATCTGACCTGTACCGAAATGCTGATGATAACTTCTAAAAAGTCCTAAAACCTTCTTCTAAGGGTAAAAGACTGCAGACTTAGGTGATTAACACCTGTAGCCTAACAGGAGAGGATTAGGCATTGTGTCCTTTGTTCTATTACAGCAGGAACTGCTGGGCTCTAACTTATGCCTGCTAGTCTGTAGCCACAGGAAGAAAAAGACACTTAGAGAATTATTATAGAGATTATTACTAAGTTGTAAAAAGTTTCTTATGAAAACTATCTAAGGGGAAAAGTTGAAAGGTCCTAAGTGGGGAAAAGAAAAAATTTCTAACAAAGGAAAAATTCTAAGCAAAAAAATTCTAGGCAGGGTAAAGGTAAAGGAAGGGACGAATGGCTAACTATGACTACTACATTTCCAGCTACCCTACTATTCCCTTTGTCTTTGTCTTCAGTACTTATGCATCTTTCAGAGTACATGGTCACATATTACAACGTTCATCACAAGTTCACACCAAAAATCAAATCATAAATTGAAATAGAAGTTTACAACAGAGATGTTTACATGCATATCCATTAGGAGTAATTATCTGACTAAACATCCATCACCTGTCTAGTGCTACAGGTTCACTGAAGGTTTAAAACTATAAGAAATTAGTGAAGTTTTGTATAGATAAACTAAGGCAAT
>NW_021619206.1:0-7793 GCF_004785775.1 Grammomys surdaster | reverse complement strand
ATATTTCAGCTTTATTTACTTCTGATTTCCCATGAACTATGAATGATAACTATTGATTATTTATGTTCATTTATTTCTGACTTACTGTTATCTAAGACTGATGACTATCGATATTTCAGCTTTATTTCTGATTTCCTATCAACTATGAGTGATGACTATTGATTATTCATGTTCATTTATTTCTGATTCAGTATTATCGACGAATGGCGAATAAAGTTTATTCCTGTTCATTTATTTCTGACTTACTATTATCTATGACTGATGACTATTGATACTTCGGCTTTTTTTTTTGCGGTTTACAATTAACTATGATTGATGACTATTGATTATTCATGTTCATGTATATCTGATTTAATATTATCCACGATTGTGAATATTGATTATTCCTGTTCATTTATTTCTGAATTACTGTTACCTATGACAGATGACTATTGATATTTCAGCTTTATTTATTTCTGATTTCCTATTAATTATGACTCATGACTTTTGATCATTCATGTTAATTTTTTTCAGATTTACCATTATCCACTAATGGTGAATATTGATTATACATGTTCATTTATTTCTGACTTACTATTATCTTTGACTGATCAGGTTTATTTATTTCTGATTTCCCATGAACTATGACTGATGACTATTGATTATTCATCTTCATTTTTTTCTGATTAACTATTATCGACGAATGGCAAATATTGTTTATTTCTTTTTATTTATTTCTGATTTACTATTATCTATGACTGATGACTATTGATAGTTCTGCTTATATAGTTCTGATTTACTATTAAGTATGACTGATGACTATTGATTGTTCATGTTCATTTATTTCTGATTAACTATTATCGACGAATGGCGAATATTGTTTATTCATGTTCATTTATTTCAGACTTACTATTATCTATGACTGATGACTAATGATATTTCAGCTTTATAGATTTCTGATTTACTATGAACTATGACTGATGACTATCGATTATTCATTTTCATTTTTTAACCTTTACCATAATCCACGAATGGAGAATATTGATTATTCATGATTATTTTTTTCTGATTTACTATTATCCACGAATGCTGAATATTGATTATTCCTGTTCATTTCTTTCTGACTTACTATTATCTATGACTGATGAGTATTACTAATTCAGCTTTACTTTTTTCTGGTTTACTGTTAACTGTGACTGATGACTATTGATTATTCATGTTCATTTATATCTGATTTACTATTATCCACGAATGGTGAATATTGATTATTCTTGTTCATTTATTTCTGACTTACTCTTATCTATGACTGATGACTATTGATATTTCAGCTTTGTTTTTTTCTGATTTCCTATTAACTATGACTGATGACTATTGATTATTGGTGTTCATTTATTTCTGATTTACTATTTTCCACGAATGGTAAATATTGTTTACTCATGTTCATTTATGTCGGTCTTACTATTTTCGATGACTGATGACTATTGATATTTCAGCTTTATATATTTCTGATTTACTATGGACTATGACTGATGACTATCGATTATTCACGTTCATTTTTCTCATCTTTACCATTATCCACGAATGGAGTATATTGATTTTTCATGATCATTTATTTCTGATTTACTATTATCCACGAATGCTGTATATTGATTATTCATGTTCATTTATTTCTGACTTACTATTATCTATGACTGATGACTATTGATATTTCAACTTTATTTATTTCTGGTTTACTATTAAATATCACTGATGACTCTTGATTGTTCATGTTCATTTATATCTGATTTCCTATTATCCACGAATGGTGCATATTGATTATTCCTGTTCATTTATTTCTGACTTACTATTATCTATGACTGATGAGTATTGATATTTCATCTCTGTTTGTTTCTAATTACCTATTAACAATGAATGATGACTATTGATTATTCTTGCTCATTTTTTTCAAATTTACCATTATCCGTGAATGTTGAATATTGATTATTCTTGTTCGTTTATTTCAGATTTACTATTATCTATGACTGATGACTACTTATACTTCAGCTTTATCTATTTCTGACTTCCGATGAACTATGACTGATGACTATTGATTATTCATGTTCATTTATATCTTATTTACTATTATCCACGTATGGAGAACATTGTTTTTTCCTGTTCATTTATTTCTGACTTACTATTATCTATGACTGATGACTATTGATATTTCAGCTTTTTTTTTCTGGTTTACTGTTAACTATGACTGATGAGTATCGATTATTCATGTTTGTTTTATCATCTTTACCATTATCCAAGTTTGGTGAATATTGATTTTTCATGTTCATTTATGTCTGATTTACTATTATCCACGAATGGTGAATATTGTTTATTCATGTTGATTTATTTCGGAGTAACTATTATCTATTCTGATGACTATTGATACTTCATCTTTATATATTTCTTTCTTACTATGAACTATGACTGATGACTATCGATTATTCATGTTCAATTTTCATCTTTACCATTACCCACGAATTGTCAATATTGATTATTCATGTTCATTTATATCTGATTTACTATTATTCACGAATTGTGAATGTTGATTATTCATATTCTTTATTTCTGACTTACTATTATCAATGACTGAAGACTATTCATACTTCAGCTTTATTTTTTTCTGGTTTACTATTAACTATTACTGATGACTATTGATTATTCATGTTCATTTATATCTGATTTATTATTATCCATGAATGGTGAATACTGATTATTCATCTTCATTTCTTTCTGACTTACTCTTATCTATGACTGATGACTATTGATATTTCAGCTTTTTTTATTTCTGATTTCCTATTAACTGTCACTGATGAATATTGATTATTCATGGTTTTTTTTTCAGATTTACCCTTATCCTCGAATGGTGAATATTGATTATTCATGTTCATTTATTTGTGACTTACTCTTATCTATGACTGGTGACAATTGATATTTCAGCTTTATTTATTTCTGACTTCCCATAAACTATGACTGATGACTATTGATTATTCGTGTTCATTTTTTTCATCTTTACCATCATCCACGAATGGTGAATATTGATTATTCATGTTCATTTATATCTGATTTACTATTAACCACGAATGGTGAATATTGATTATTCATGTTCATTTATCTCTGACTTACTATTATCTATGACTGATGACTATTGATATTTCAGTTTTATATGTTACTGATTTACTATGAACTATGACGGAAGACTATTGATTATTCATTTTCATTTATTTCTGATTTACTATTAGCAACGATTGGTTAATAATGTTTATTCCAGTTAATTTATTTTTAAGTTAGTATTATTTATGACTGATGACTATTGATACTTCAGCTTTATTTTTTTCTGATTTCCCATGGACTATGACAGAAGAAAATTAATATTTCAGATTTATTTAGTTATGATTTCCTATTAAATATGAATGATGACTATTGATTATTCATGTTCATTTTCTTCTATATTACTATTATCTATGACTGTTGACTATTGATATTTCAGCTTTTTTTATGGTTTACTATTAACTATGACTGATGACTATTGATTAATCATATTCAATTATATCTGATTTAATATTAGTCATGAATGGTGAATATTGATTATTCATGTTTATTTATTTCTGTCTTACTGGTATCTATGAACGATGACTATTGATATTTCAGCTTTATATATTTCTGATTTACTATGAACTGTGACTGATGACTATTGCTTATTCATGGTCATTTATTTCTGATTTAATCTTATCCACATTTGTTCAATACTGATTATTCATGTTTATTTACTCTGGACTTACTATTATCTATGACTGATGATTATTGATATTTCATCACTGTTTGTTTTTTATTTCCTATTAACTATGAATGATGACTATTGATTATTCATGTTCATTTATTTCTGATTTACTATTATCGACGAATGGTGAATATTGATTATTCATGTTCATTTATTTCAGACTTACTATTATCTATGACTGATGACTTTTGATATTTCAGCTTTATATATTTGTGATTTACTGTGAACTATGAGTGAGACAATCGATTATTCATTTTTATTTCTTTCATCTTTACCATTAACCACGAATGGTGAATATTGATTATTCATGTTCACTTATTTCTGACTTACTATTATCTATGATTGATGACTAATGATATTTCCGCTTTGTTTCTGGGTTACTAATAAATATGCCTGATGACAATTGATTATTCATGTTCATTTATTTCTGATTTACTATTGCCCACGAATGGTGAATGTTGATTATTCATGTTCATTTATTTCTGACTTTCTATTATCTATGACTATCGATATTTCTGTTTTATTTAATTCTGATTTGCTATTAAGTATGACTGATGACTATTGATTATTCATGGTCATATATTTCTGATTTACTATTATTCACGAATGGTGAATGTTGTTTATTCATTGTCATTTATTTTTGACTTACTATTTTCTATGACTGATGACTATTGATATTTCACGTTTACTTATTTCAGATTTCATATTAAATATGTCTGTCGAGTATTGACTATTGATGTTCCTTTATTTCTGATTTACTATTATCCACGAACGGTGAATATTGTTTATTCATGTTCAATTAATTCTGAATTACTATTATCTACTACTGATGACTATTGTTTTTTCAGCTCTATTTATTTCTGAATTTCTATTAACTAGGACTGATGACAATTGATTATTCATGTTCATTTACTTCTGATTTACTATTATCCACGAATGGTGAATATTGATTATTCCGGTTCATTTATTTCTGATTTACTATTATCTATGACTTATGACTATTGATATGTCCTCTTTATTTATTTCTGATTTACTATTAACTATGACTGATGACTATTGATTATTCATGTTCTTTAATTTCTGATTTACTATTATACATGAAAGTTGAATGTTGATTATTCATGTTCATTTAATTCTGACTTACTATTTTCTATGACTGATGACTATTGATATTTCAGATTTAATTATTTCTGATTTCGTATTATCTATGTCTGTCGAATATTGATTATTGATGTTCATTTATTTCTGAATAACTATTATCCACGAATGGTCAATACTGATTATTTCTGATGATCTATTTCTGTCTTACTATTACCTATGACTGATGATTATTGATATTTCAGCTTTATCTTTTTCTGATTTCCAATTAACTATGACTGAAGACTATTGATTATTTATGTTCATTTATTTCAGCTTTACTATTTTCCATGAATTGTGAATATGGATTATTCATGTTTCTTTATTTCTGACATACAATTAACTATGATTGATGACTGTTGATTATTCATGTTCATTTATATCTGGTTTACTATTATCTAAAAATAGTGAATATTGATTATTCCTGTTCATTTATTTCTTACTTACTATTGTCTATGACTGATGACTATTGCTATTTCAGCTTTATTTATTTCTGATTTACTATTAACTATGACTGACGAACACTGATTATTCATGTTCATTTAATTCTATTTTTCTCTTATCCACAAATGGTGAATATTGATAATTCCTGCTCATTTATTTCTGACTTACTATTATCTATGACTATTGATATTTCAGCTTTATTTAATTATGATTTACTATTAACTATGACTGACGACTATTGATTATTCATGGTCATATATTTCTGATTTATTATTATTCACGAATGGTGAACGTTGTTTATTCATGTTCATTTATTTTTGACTTACTATTATCTATGACTGATGAATACCGATATTTCATGTTTATTTATTTCTGATTTCATATTAACTATGTCTGTCGACAATTGACTATTGATGTTCATTTATTTCTGATTTACTATTATCCACGAACAGTGAATATTGTTTATTCATTTTCAATTAATTCTGAATTACTCTTATCTATGACTGATGACTATGGTTTTTTCAGCTCTATTTGTTTCTGAATTCCTATTAACTATGACTTATGACTATTGATTATTCATGTTCATTTAGTTCTGATTTACTACTATCCACGAATGTTGAATATTGTTTATTCCAGTTCATTTATTGCTGATTTACGATTATCTATGACTTATGACTATTGATATGTCATCTTTATTTATTTCTGATTTACTATTAACTATGACTGATGACTATTGATTATTCATGTTCATTTATTTCTGATTTACTATTATTCACGAATTGTGAATGTTGATTATTCATGTTCATTTAATTCTGACTTACTATTTTCTATGATGACTATTGATATTTCAGCTTTATTTATTTCTGATTTCGTATTAACTATGTCTGTCGATTATTGGTTATTGATGTTCATTTATTTCGGAATTACCATTATCAACGAATGGTGAATATTGATTATTCCTGATGATCTATTCCTGTCTTACTATTCTCTATGACAGATGACTATTGGCATTATTTCTTCATTTATTTCTGATTTAATATTAACTAGGATGAAGACATTAGATTAATCATGTTCATTTATTTCTGTTTTACTATTATCCACGAATGGTGAATACTAATTATTCCTGTTCATTTATTTCTCACTTACTATTATCTTTGACTATTGATATTTCAGCTTTATTTAATTCTGATTTTCTATTAACTATGAGTGATGACTATTGATTATTCATGTTCATTGATTTCTGATTATCTATTGTTCACGAATGGTGAATGTTGTTTATTCTTGTTCATTTATTTTTGACTTACTGTTCCTATTTCTGATGACTATTCTTATTTGAGATTTATTTATTTCTGATTGACTATTAACTATGACTGATGACTATAGATTATTCATTCATTTCTTATATACTATTATCCAAGAATGGTGGATATAGATTATTCATGTCCACTTATTTCTGACTTACTATTATCTATGACAGATGACTATTGATATTTCAGCATTAATTATTTCTGATTTACTATTATGTATGACTGACAACTATTGATTAATCATGTTAATTTATCTGATTTACTATTATCCACGAATGGTGAATGTTGATTTTTCTTTGTTCATTTATTTCTCACTTACAATTATCTATGACTGATGACTATTGTTTTTTCAGCTTCATTTATTTCTGATTTACTATTATCCATAAAGGTTGAATATTGATTATTCATGGTCATTTATATCTGATTTACTATTATCCATGAATGGTGAATGTTGATTATTTGTGTCCATTTATTTCTGACTTACTTTTATCTATGACTCATGACTATTGATATTTCAGCATTAATTATTTCTCATTTACTATTAACTATGACTGACGACTATTGATTATTCATGTTCAGATATTTCTGATTTACTCTTATCCACGAATGATGAATGTTGATTTTTCGTGTTCATTTATTCCTGACTTACAATTATCTATCAGTGATGACTATTGTTTTCTCAACTTTACTCATTTCTGATTTCCTACTAACTGTGACTGACTTCTATCAATTATTCATGTTCATTTAATTCTGACTTCCTATTTTCTATGACTGATGACTATTGATATTTTAGGTTTATTTATCTCTGTTTACTATTAACTATGACTGATGACAATTGATTATTCATGTTCATTTATTTCCGATTAAATATTATCTACGAATGGTGAATATTGATTATTCCTGTACATTTATTTCTGACTTACTATTATCTATGACTTATGACTATTGATATTTCAGCTATTATTATTTCTCATTTATTATTAAATATGACTGATGACTACTGATTATTTATGTTCATTTACTTCTAATTTACTATTATCCACGAATGGTTAATATTGATTATTCATGTTCATTTAATTCGGACTTACTATTATCTATAACAGATGACTATTGAT
>NW_021619205.1:0-6694 GCF_004785775.1 Grammomys surdaster | reverse complement strand
AAAAAAAAATCTCCTGCATTTGAGAACCAGGGGCTGACCTTACCCACTCAGTGCCCAGCCAGGCCACTGGGACTGTGGCGGGCCCAGAGATGGATCCAGCACCTGCCTGCCTGACTCCGCCCACACGGGTGTCCCCCTAAAGCTGACAGCCTGTTCTCTTCTTGGGGATGCAGACTCCCTGGTCCCTGGGCACACTGTCTCAAGTTGCCAGGTCAAGGCAGCAAGCCAAGGAGGCCCTCCCAGGATGACCCTGGGCTGGTATAGCACCCGCGTGGTGGTTTCAGACAGTTCGGGGCACAGGGGAAGGTGAACAGGGGCCACACGGGGTGGGGGAGGGGAACCACCCCCCTCCACTGGACACTAGGCCCAACACTGGCTTCCCACCTAGCAGCAGGAGGCTCTGCAGTGGACCCAGGGCAATGGGTGGGCTTCTCTGTGTGTCCCTGAGGCCTTCGGTTTCCCTGGCCTGAGCCTGAAGTGAGGTGGGAGGTGAAAAGAAGCCCTCCTCCACACGCCCTCTGAAAACCTTGGTCTACCTACCAGGGCTCACAGGTTGGTATCTCAGGTACCCCTCAATATGAGTTCTGGTGGATGCTGCCCCACAAAGTCATCTGGTTTTCCTACCACCTCAGAGACCCAGAGGGGTTGGCTGCCCACTTCTACACTCTGGTCTGTAGCACCCTGAACTGAGAACAAGGACATATCAAAAGAAGGAGTGAATATTCCATCCCAACCTGCCCCCTTGACAACCAGGCCCTGGCCTCTGCCTCCCAATTCTAAGCACTTACTAAGTCAGCATCTCCTGGCGACCAGGAAACCAGGCAACCATTATCAGATAATTACAGCTCCCTCATAATCTCTCCCCTCTCTATGACCCTACAACCCACCTTCACCACACCCCAGCCCTTCACAAACTACCGCACAGCACTCAGGGGATACTTTACTCTCCTTCCTTCCTCCCTGCAATGTCCTCTGAGGGTGCCCACTGTAAATTCTCAAGGCGTTTGATTCCTATGCCAACCTGAAACACAGTGCCAGTAGAGAGCCTTTTCTATTAAAAAAAAAAAGAAAGAAAAAACGAAAAAAAAAATGACCCAAAAACAAAACAGGAAGTGAAAGCCATACATAACTCTATACATAGGAATGAGGCTAGGTTGGGGTGGGAACTACATACTCATTCAAGGTGAAAATGTTATCCCTTGATAAACATTCACATTGGTCTTCTCACAGTGCACTCACAAATGCTTCCTAAACACATTCACAACACCATCATTCACATGCCCTCATAGTCAAAATAAAAAAAATACCATAAAATCAATTCTACTGTACAGGATTGGATAGCATGCATCTGTAATCTCAGTGTCTTTAAGATGAAGGACAGAGTGCAAAGACACTTACTTGGGTGGTGGGGGGCATAAAACAAAAGTAGGGTCTTAAAGACTCACAGGAGGCCGGGCGGTGGTGGAGCATGCCTTTAATCCCAGCACTTGTGAGGCAGAGGTTGGCGGATTTCTGAGTTCCAGGCCAGCCTGGTGAGTTCCAGGACAGCCAGGGCTACACAGAGAAACCCTGTCTTGAAAAACAAAACAAAAAAAAGAAACTCACAAAAAAAAGACTCACAGGAATCAAATCTCGTAGATGTACACACAGGAGTGGGTACACACACAGTTCATAGCTCGATTCTTTGTTCACTAAAGAAATTTTATAAACTGTACTGGAGTGAAAAAAGTAAATGGAGGGAAAAACATTTCGTTTCAGTTGGGGCATTAGGTCGTTCCTTTAGCATTCTAGACTCTAGAGGATGCTTGTGATTTCCTACATATGATTGAAAACTCAGCAAAAAATGTAGCTTATTTGAACATAATATTTATTGTGGTAAATAGGAACTATGATATTCTTTCAGCTCACAACTCCTCCTTCAGTATGAATAACAAGAAATACAAGGACAAAGAAACACAAATGCAGACGCTAGTGTAATAAATAGCATCTCACCTACTTTTAAACTAGGACTTGCTCGACTTAGGCACATTTTGTTTTATTATAGACCAAACTTGGTTATCTCAAATTATTTCTTTTTAAAAAAATTAAAAGTTTGATTATTCCTTTACTATTCCAGAAAGCATGTGATTCTGGGCGGCTTTACTCTCATGTGTCTGGCTTTGGTATCAACAATCAGTGCTGTAATAATAAAATAGCCATAACCATAATTCCCTGTCTCCCCAGGTTCACAAATCTAGACTCTAGAGCAAGGAAAATGTACATGGACATCAGTTAGAGGTGGCCCACATCTTTAATTCCAGCACTCTGGTGGCAGAGTGCAGGGGAAGCTCTGTAAATTTGAGACCAGATTAGTCCACAGAGTGTGCTCCAGGATAGACAGAACCATACAGGGAGACCATGCCTTGAAAAAAACAAAACAAAAACAGAAAAAGAAAACCAAGAAAGAAAAAAAAAACAAAACGAAAACAAAGAATGACCCTGAGTTTTTGTGATGACTTGCCAATGCATATTCACAAATGGAACTGTTTTTCTGCTTTTGTTTGTCTGTCAGTCTGTCTGTGTCTGAAACATCTGTAATAGTAAAAGTTCTTACTGGTTAAGTTTGCAGAGTGAAAGGAGCCATCCACCGGACAGGCCAGGCTTTACCAATTACACAACTCAAACCGCCACAGCACCTGCAACTACTTAGCCAAGGGTAGGTGAGTCCAGCTTAGGGTGAAGGTCCCTGCCTTCCCAGCATCCTGTCCCAGGGAAATGCTTCTGAGTCCACCACGAGGCTCTTCCACCAAAGGTCTCCAGATCCTGGCCAGAGCACAAAACTCGGTGCCCCTAAACTCAAGAAGAAAATCAACCCACGTGGCGTTCTGTCCTCCACCCAGAGGGACTCCAGTGCTCTCCAAATTCCAAGGCTCCTAACTCAGGTTTACACACTCAGAGATGAGGAGATGCACAAAGACTGCTCTAGCCACCATCTCCTCCTGCATCTCAAAAGAAGTCAGAGGTTAAACTTACTCGTTCCATGCCAGGCTGTCCTGTGGTCGAATATCAGACCTTCGGAGGGCTACAATGGCCAGCAGCATTCCCTCTGCGCCATCTCCCTAACTCTGCATTCTTCCTTGGCAGCAAAGTAGAAATGGAAGAAAAGCAATCCTTTTCCATTGTGTGCTGGCTCCGCCCTGCGGATGTGAGACAAATTAGATTCACCTCATTTTCTCAAAGGGGCGGGGCGATGTGCCTGGGAAAGCCATATGGGTCATATGACTCAATTTTGCTAGTTGCTGAGAGGCTGTTTGACTCCATTAAGTACTGAAGGAACAGTACGACAGGAAAATAGCCAGCCAAGAATCTCAAAAGTATTTACCGGAAAAAAAAAACAGATTAATTAAGGTTTAATAAGCATTAGAATTCTGTGCCATCACTTTAACACTTTTAGTTTTCCTGCCTTAAACTTTATGCTCCCATAACCCTCCCGACTTAAGCCTACCCCCATTTTCCCTCCCTTCTTCATAGCATCTGTATTCTACTACGAAGCCATGAAAATCAAAACAGACATTCGTTTGCGTGTGTTCTCTGTTCTTGTAAATTTTCTAAGTTAGACAAAATAATGACCTCCATGACAACATTTTCACAGATGTGTGTCATTTTACTTTATTCATCCCTCTCCCCTACTCCACTCTGACATCACTGATGTCTCCTTTCTATCTTGTTGGTCTCCTATGTCCTCTCAAATATTCCCTCTGACATTTGGTTGAAAGCAGCCCATTCTACTAAAAACTCCATCCAAGAACATTCTTGAAATCATTCTTCATAAGACCCAATGTGTGAAAGGACCCTACATGTCCTTTGCCTGATGAGTGTTTATTCAAAATGCTTAGTCTGGACAATGTCTCCACTTTGTTTTTGGGATACAAGGCCTCACAGTGTAGCCTATGCTTGCTGATTTTAGAAATACTTCTCCCTCAAGCCTGACCTTGTAAGCCTGGGCCACCATACCCAGACTTATGCAAAGTATTGATAGGAAATTTTACAATGCACTTGACAGAAGAAGGACTATTGCAAATCACAGATCAATCTCAACAGGATAGGAAAGACAGAGTACAATAAGTTATGATGCAACTGGAGTAAAACACTCAACTATAAAGTGTTCACATTAAAATAATGAAGCCTGGGGCTGGAGAGATGGCTCAGCAGTTAAGAGCTGACTGCTCTTCCAGAGGTCCTGAGTTCAATTCCCAGCTACCACATGGTGGCTCACAACCATGTGTAAGGGAACCTGATGCCCTCTTCTGGTGTTTCTGAAGATAGTGACAGTGTATTCATATGAATATAATAAATAAGTAAACAAGCATTTTAAAAAAGATATAATGTAGCCTGATATTTCAAATGATCTTTTAAGGCATCAGTGTGTCATTGTATTAATTTGGGCTAATCTGAAACTTGTGAGTGCCTGATTCCCAAGTGCTGGGACTGAAGGCATGTGCCACCACACCACACCTACGATCTCCATTTTTCTGAATATGTTTTCACAAGTTAGACAGGATTATTTATATTTGTTTATGGGCATTTTTTCATACCACCACAACATTCATCCCTACGACATTAACCCACTCCAACCAGATGCCTTCTCAATAAAAAAAAAAAAAAAAAAAAAAACTGGTCATGACAGGCAGTTCAAGAAGGAAAGAGTGATTTGAGTGTTTCATATATAGTATTATTTAAGGATTTACTGGAACTGTATAAATAAATGTATACTTTTAAGTATAAATATCATGGCCTTCAGTGCAGGTAAATGAAGTAATCAAAGCCCACTCCTAAACTGGAAGCCCAGATGTGAAAAAACAAAAAGAATAAAAGTGCATCGAACTTGGAGCATAACTCAGATTCTACTGGACTCTACATTTGGTATCAGGTCACACTGAGCAAGGTGGAGAAAAACCTTGTTACTCAGCAGTGGGTGGGTGCAGGGGAGAATATAGACCTACCACAAGGCATCGTTTTTTGGTAAATTTGCATTTTAGCTTTAATAAAACTGTGTCTCATCTCTCAAAACAATAAGTTATTTTCCTGTATGGAAATGAGCCAGGCATTAGTTTCTCAAAGTGTGTGTCTTGTGCACACAGGTAAAATTGGAAGGGATCATTTTTAGGATTATGATAATAATTAAACTCATAATACTTTTTCAAAGCAGAAGTTAAAAATATGTGTGGCAAGCCCTTGGGTTTGGTGCCTAAAATCACTAGAAAATAATTATGATGACTATTAATGATCTAGTACATTTGTGTAAATCTCAACTAATATTTGTTGTAAAGCTGGGCACTGGTGGTCCAGGCCTCTAATTCAAGTTCTAAAGGGACAGAGGCATTTCCTGGACAGCTAGAGTTACAGAGTGAGACCTTGTCTTGAAAAACCGTGTGTGTGTGTGTGTGTGTGTGAATTATTTTTTCTCTTCCATTTGGGAAATATGTTATTTATGTTTTATACTTTCTTGCAAACATTAGCCACATTGTTCTCAGGAGCTGAATGTAGAGCTTAATGGTAAATTAGCCTTGCTTAAAATATGCAAGGCCAAGAGGCAGGCAGATTTCTGAGTTGGAGGACAGCCTGGTCTACAGAGGGAGTTCCAGGACAGCCAGGGCTACATACAGAAACCCTGTCTCGAAAAACCAAAAAAAAAAAAAAAAAAAAATGCAAGGCCCTGTTTTCAACCCTCAGCATGTAAAGAAACAAGGCAAACAAATATTTTAAAGGAGCTTGGAAGATGGATCAGTGATTGAGAGTAAGTATTACACTTGCAGAGGACATGTGTTCAGTTCCACAAATCCACATGGTGGTGTCTTACAACCATCTGTAGTTCCATTTTCAGGGGTTCCAATGCTCTTTTCTGAACTCTGGGGGTACCAGGAACATAGTTGGCTCACATTTATACCTGCAGGCAGAACACTCACGTACATAAGATAAACAAACTAACAAACAAACCAATAAAGTAAAACACAATTCTTAGGACTAGAGACATGGCTTAGCAGTTAAAAATGCTTGCTCCTTTTTAGTGGTCTCTCCTAATTTGGGTATCAACAGCTACATTGGGAGGCTCACAACCACCTATAACTCCAGCTCCAAAGCATCTAATTGACTCAGTTGGTCTTCCTGTGGAGTTCCTATCCTATTCTCTCCCCCCATCCTCACCCCCACTGCAGGCAATCATTCTCTCAACTCCTCCATGATAGTCCCCAAGCTCCAGCCACAGTTTGGCTGTGGGTGTCTGCATCTGTCTGAGTCAGCTGCTCGGTGGAGCCTCTCAGAGAACAGCCATGCTCATGTCTGCAAGCATAATAGACTATCAGTAGTGTTAGTGACTGGTGTTTGTCCATGTGGTTTGTTACAAGTTTGGCCCATTATCGGTTGACCTCTGTTCCCTCTATCTCTGCTCCATCCTCAGTCCCTGCATTTACTGTAGACAGTATAAATTTTGGTTTAAATGTTTTGTGGGTGGGTTGGGGTCTCTATCACTCAACTAGGGTTAGCGTCTAACTACAGGAGTTGGCCCCTTTGGGTTCCAAATTCCCAACATAGTGAGTCACAGGTAAGGTCACCCCCATTGGTTCTTATCCCAGGGCTCTGTCTAGTCCTGAATATGCCCCCACCTCCTCACCCCCATTTTCTTGCAGATTTTCATTCCTTCTCATGGCCATCTGGC
>NW_021619204.1:0-5891 GCF_004785775.1 Grammomys surdaster | reverse complement strand
GTTTCATGTGCATCAAGGAAGAGGACATGGTCCACATGGGTGCTTATATGACTGTGGTATTAGAAAACCATCAGCACTTAGAGGACAAATCCCCTCTGAGAGTGGATAGGAGCTTCAAAATATATGCAAACTTTCCATGTGTCTCATGGATCCCAGAACTTTAAATTTCCTGTTTGAGCTCTAGAGGCTGAAGTTTGATTAATATTCCCATCATGGTGTAAATCTATTCTTACTGCAGAATCCTGAGTTGGGAAGAATAATGATTGAATTGTTTGAGACACTGTTCAAACCTAGGAGAACTGAGTTCAAAAGGTACAAATCCAAGACCCTTGCCTAGAGGCAGGCTTCCTGTTAAGAGGCAGACAGTATAGAACCAGAGCCCTGACATTTGTTTAAAGTCTTAGAAGGGCAGAAGCATCCCCTGCCTAGTGCTGTGGTCTCAGCTGTGTCAGTGACTCACCTGTAGGAATTGTTCTCTTCAATCAGCTCCTTGCAATTCTCCATGGCATCACCTATCCAGTTGGTCATTTTCTGCATGCCCATCATTGCCTTCTCATGTTGTAAATGACGCATCCTGAATTTAACATTCAGCCTGTCATAGGGTGTGGACCAAGGAGAAAATAACCCTATGAGCTAAGGATTCAAGAATTGCATGAATTCAGGCTGTATCCTGGACTACCCCAGCCTGGTACATGCCATACCCTTGCTACTTTGACCTGGGTCCTCTGGCTCCATATTAAACTTATAAATGCTGGGCAAGGGACAGCAGAGCCCGGGGAATAGACGAACGTAGCTGACACTCAAGAGATCTCAGAGTGGACATGACAGAACAGATTAGTTCTTTAAGAATTTTCCATGAGTCTGTGCCTCAAGCATGTGTAACAAACATCAACGATGACTTCTCTTTTGTTTCTTTTTTTCTTACATTTGATACTTTATTTACATGTCACATGCTATCCTCTTTCCTGGATTCCCCGCTGAACACCCCCTGTACCATCCCCTAGTACTTGCTTTTAAGCATGTGTCTCCTCCACCCACCCACCCATTTCTACTTCCCACCCTGTCATTCCCCTACACTGGGGCATTGAGCTTTCACAGGACCAAGGGCCTCTGCTCCCATTGATGTCCCACAAGGGCATCCTCTGCTACATATGCAGCTGGAGCCATGGCTCCCTTCCTGTGTACACATAGGTTTGTGGTTCAGTCCCTGGGAGCTAAGGGGGTCTGATTGGTTCCTTTGTTGTTCCTCCAATGGGGTTGAAAACTCCTTCAGCTCCCTGAGTACTTTCCCTAACACCTCCATTGGTGACCCCATTTTCTCAGTGCAATGTTTGGCTGCCAGTATCCTTCTCTGTATTTGTCAGGCTCAGGCAGATCCTCTCAGGAGACAGCTATATCAGACTCTTGTCAGAAAGTGTTCTTGGCATCAACAATAGTGTCTGGGTTGGGTAACTGTATGTGGGATGAATCCTCAGGTGGGGCAGTTCATGGATGGCCTTTTCTTCAGTCTCTGCTCCACAATTTTTCTCTGTATCTCCTTCCATGGGTATTTTGTTCTGCCTTCTAAGAAGGACCAAAGTATCGACACTTTGGTCTTCATTCTTCTTGAGCTTCATCTGGTATGTGAATTAAATCTTGGGTATTCTGAACTTTGGGTATAATATCCATTGATCAGTGTGTGAATACCATGTGTGTTCCTTTGTGATTGAGTTACCTCCCTCAGGATGATATGTTCTAGTTCCTCCCATTTGCCTAAGAATGCCATGAAGTCATTGTTTGTAATAGCTGAGTAGTACTTCATTGTGTAAATGTACCACATTTTCATTATCCATTCCTCTGTTGAAGGACATCTGGGTTCTTTCCAGATTCTGGATTTTATAAATAAGGCTTCTATGAACACAGTGGAGCCTATGTCCTTGTTATATGCTGAAGTATCTTTTTGGTATATGCCCAGGAGTGGTAAAGTTGGATTCTCAGGTACTACTATGTCCAATTTTCTTTGGAACTGCCATACTGATTTGCAGGGTGGTTGTAGCTGCTTACAAAGTCACCAAAAATGGAGGAGTATTCCTCTTTCTCTATATCCTTGCCAGCACCTGTTGTCACCTAAGTTTGTGATCTTAGCCATTTGGACTGGCTTGAGATGGAAACTGAAGGTTGTTTTGATTAGCATTTCCCTGAGAACTAAGGACATTGAACATTTGTTTAGGTGCTTCTCAGCCGTCTGGTATTCCTCAGTTGAGAATTCTTTGTTTAATTCTGTACCCCATTTATTAATATGGTTATTTGGTTCTCAATTCTAGCTTCTTGAGTTCTTTGTAGTTATTGGATATTAGCCATCTTTTCAAATGTAGAGTAAGTAAAGATCTTTTTCCAATCTGTTGGTTGCAATTTTTTTCCTATTAACAGTGTCCTATGAATTACAGAAGCTTTGCAATTTTATGAGGTCCCAGTTTTCAATTCTTGATCTTAGTGCATTACCAGTGGTGTTCTGTTCAAGAAATATTCCCCTATGTGCATGTGCTCCAGGCTCTTCCCCACTTTCTCTTTTATTATTTTCTGTTTATCTGGACTAAGTGAGGTCCTTGATCCACTTGGACTTGAGCTTTGTAAAAAGAGATAAGAATGGATTAATTTGCATTCTTCTACATGATGACTGCCTTTTTAATCAGCACCATTGGTTGAAAATGCTTTCTTTTTTTCCTCTGGATGGTTTTAGCTCCTTTGTCAAAGATCAAATAACCATAGATGTGTGAATTCATTTCTGGGTCTTCAGTTCTGTTCCACTGATCTATCTGTCTGTCTCTGTTCCAATACCATTCAGGTTTTTAATCACTATTGCTCTGCAATCCAGCTTGAGGTCAGGGATAGTGATTCCCCAGATGTTCTTTTACTGTTGAGGATAGCCTTTGCTATCCTGGGTTTTTTGTAATTCCAGATGAATTTGCAAATTGCTCTTTTTAACTCTATGAAGAATTGAGTTGGAATTTTGATGGGGATTGCTTTGAATCTGTAGATTTCTTTCTACAAGATGGACGTATTTACTATTTTAGTTGTTCCAATCCATTAGCTTGGGAGATCTTTCCATCTTCTGAGATCTGCTTCAATTTCTTTCTTCAGAGACTTGAAGTTCATGTCATACAGATTGTTCACTTGCTTGATTAGAGTCATCTCAAGGTATTTTGCATTCTTTGTGACTATTGTGAATGGTGTCATTTCCCTAATTACTTTCTCTCTTGTATGTCCTTTGAGTAGACGAAGGCTACTGATTTGTTTGAGTTAATTTTCTGTCCAGCCACTTTGCTGAAGTTGTTTTTCAGGCTTAGTAGTTCTCTGGTGGAATTTTTTTTTCTGGTCACTGAATTATTCTACCAAACATATTATCTTCAAATAGTGATATTTTGACTTTTTCCTTTCCAATTTGTATCCCTTTGATCTTCTTTTGTGGCCTAATTGCTATGGCTAGGACTTGTGTAGTATACTGAAAGGGTGTGGAGAGACAGAGGAGCTTTGTCAAGTCTCTGATTTTAGTGGGATTGGTTCCAGGTTCTCTCCATGTAGTTTAATGTTGGCTACTGGTTTGCTGTATACTGCTTTTCATATGTTTAGGTATGGGCCTTGATTCCTGATTTTTCCAAGACTTTTATCACGAAGGGGTGTTGGCTTATATCAAATGTTTTCTCAGCAGCTAATGAAATGATCATGTGGTTTTTATTCTTTGAGTTTGCTTATATAGTAGATTCTGTTGATGGATTTCCATATATTCAACCATCCCTGCATCCCTGGGATGAAGACTACTTGATCAGGATGGATGATTGTTTTGTTGTATTTTGGATTTGGTTTGCAAGAATTTTATTGAATATTTTTGCATCAATATTCATAAGTGAAATTGGTCTGAAGTTCGCTTTCTTGGTTGGGTCTCTGCATGGTTTAGGTCCATCACATCCACATTTTCCAGTGTTGTAGAGTACAGGCTTTTGTAGTAGAATTTGATCATTTGTTTTGAATTCCTATCCTCCAACTGAATGACCTGGGTGCTCTTTTCATATTTTTACAATACAGTCAATTCAAAGTTCCTTGATAATGACTATGGGTCATATTATTTTCTCTCTGTTCAAATCAAACTCATCTGTGGCAGGTTTTATGAGCAGACTCTGATGGATCTACTTGAAGTTACCTAGAGGCTTTGTTAGGAGTCTTTCTTCAAGGCTTGTCATTGCTTGGTCCAGCTTTGCTGTGTAGAGATTATGATTTCCATTGAGAATTACAGATCTCAGGATCAAAAAGTTTTGGAAGGGGAAATAATGTGTATTCCAGGGCAGCAGAGCCTGGCTGAATCTAAGAACCTTGTAGAGAGCATGGAAATCCCAATACCTCCTCCTGCAGCAGAAAGATTGCTGCAACAAACCAGTCTTCTCTTTTGCCTTTCTGGGTAGTGAAGGGATGTGTGTCTGCATTGGTGTGTGTATGTTTGTGTTTGCATGCATGTGTGCTTGTGCATGTGTGTGTGTGTGTGTGTGTGTTGTTTGTGCTTATATTTGTGGTGTGGTTTAATGTATTCTTGTTTGTGTGTGAGTATAGATATGAGCCTCTCACTATATGTGTTTAAGTATTTGTGAGTGTGTGTGTGTATCTGTGTGTGCACATATGGCCATCTCTGTATGTCTTTGTACAATGTTGTCTGTGTGTATGAGCACACATACATCCACATATATGTGCTGACCCAGGTATGGGTGAGCATCTGTGTCCTCAAGTTGAGCATATGTGTAGCAGTGGATGCCTGTATGGGCTTTTGTGGGTGTGGTTGATTGTATGTGTGAATGTGTGTGTATATGTGTCTGTCTGGCTGTCTTGCTGGCTGGCTCACTGGATGGGTTTGTATGTATGTTCTTATACACATGTTTGTGTTTTTCTGCATATGTTTATGTTCACTTGCACATGGAAGAAACATTTTTTAACAAAAATTGTACGGAATTAGATGAGAAAGTACTATGTCCATTCAGGTTATAACCACTCTGTATCTATTGAACATTGCATGAAACCTTCCAACTTTTTGCAAAATCCACTGTGGAAAAAAGAGACATAAAACCCTGTAATTGTAAATATAAAAGTTCTCAGGAGTTTGTAGAGGCAAAAACTATTCATCCACAATAAAATCATTTGGAGGAAACAAAGGAATGAGGTACATGTAGGTTAGGAGGAGGCTGCTGAGGCAAATCAAGGTGCCATGGAGGCAGAAAGGCTGGCTGGGCAGTTGTGTCCCTTCTCTGTCCTGGGTGAATGGTAACAGCTAACTGAATGGTTAGTGCTTCACTGTTTCTTCCCTACAGCCTGTTTTCTTCTCGTCCTCAATGCCAGTTAGCATTTTTTCCACCTTTTCCTAACACTAACTCAGTTATCCTTGGTGGCGGAACTTGGCCTGGATATTGTTCTTTGAGAGATTCTGAGAAGCAGTGTGATTGCAGCTGCTTCCAACACCAGCAGAGTTCCCATGGCCATGCTGAGGTGTGAGAACAGGTCTATCTCAGGGCAGTGCAGCCCACTTAGGCTCACGATACACTAAAGCTCTGTGTCTGCAGCACTCAGTCACTCCTTTTATTCCAAACTTGTTCACACTATGTTCAAATTGACTTCATGGAAATTTGGGAGAGATGAGGACCCTTCAGATATTGCTGTTGGCATTTAATGATAGAGCCCTGGCAGAAGCCATGTACAATTCTTCAGAAAGTTGAACTGTAGTGTCCAGGTGACCCAGTGATTTCAGAATGAAAAGTGGGCGTCCACAGAGTAACGAGGGGACATTTGGGTTTAAGCAGCATTCCTCAGAGCAGCCCCAAGTGGAGCCTATCTAAATGTTCATCAGTCAAAGAATGAAAATGTACAATGTGGTC
>NW_021619203.1:0-3343 GCF_004785775.1 Grammomys surdaster | reverse complement strand
GCATGTGGTTCTGTAGGATCTTTCCCAGCAGCACATGGGCCCCAGTATTCACTGTATTCAAGACCTACTTGGTGCTTAACTCACACTGGAACTTCTAAAATGCAAACACACAGGAACACTGGAAGTTAGAGTCTTAGAAAGAAACAGGGTGAGAGCCGCCTGTGGTAGGAAATCAGACACCAAAAGGCAGATCATTTGTTTGATGATACAAGGCTTTAACAATCTTTTTAACTTTTTATTCTGTTCTCCTTAGCGCTAAACTTAACCCATAAGCCCCAGTTGCTCAGGACAGATAATTTCCTGAATCACTGAGGGCTGTTTTTATAAGATAACAAGCTACCTATTTTCACTTCCGTAGACAAGAGTGCTTGCCCTAACTGAGTAGGATGTGCTTGATCACAGATAGGTGGCAGGTATGTAGTCAGGGAGTACATCAGAATGTGTGCTTGCCCCTGATTGGATGAAGGCAGGATGTACACAGCTCTGTGGGGTTTGCCTTTATAAACAACCGATTAGCAAAATTCAACACCATCTCTGGGAACCCTGTGTATGGATGGAGCTAGTGTCCATCTTCCCGGCCAGTATTTAATAAAGCTTGCTTTAATTAGGCAAGCGTGGATTTGGTCTTTCTCCTAGACATTTTCATATTTATCTACTTTCTTTTTAAAAACATATTATTGTGTTTTTAATGTGTTTGTGTGTATGCATCTGTGTACATATTGTGAACTTGGAGGACTGAAGAGGGTAGCAGATGATTTGGAATTGAGGTTACTGACAGTTGTTATCTACCAGGTGGGTGCTGTTAGTATTCTGTCTAAACTCCACCTCCACAGTTATCTGGCAACACACAGGTATGCTCCTCCCCACAGTTACCTGGCAACAGCCAGGTAGGCTTGCCTGACTATAAAAGGGGCTGTTTGCCTCCTTCTCTCTTTCTTGCTCTCTTGCTCTCTGTTTTCTTGCCTGTAGGTTCTGTCTGTCCATCACCCCTCCCACTTCCCTTCCCCCTCTCTCCACGTGGTCATGGCCAGCCTCTACTCCTCTACTTCTCTGCTCTCCCTCTCTCTCTTTCTCTCTCTCCCCGCCATCTTCTACTGTTTCTCTCCCCACCTTTGCCCTCTGCCCTAATGAACTGCCTCCCATTTGGAACTGTTTGGTCTGGTGTGGTTTGTTCTGAGCTTCATGCCAAAAATCTAACAATGGTGTGCTGGCCAGGAATGAAGACTTTGGGATCCTTGAGACCCATGAGGCCACCAGCAGCCACAGCTGGCTGCTGTGAGGCTACTGTGACCATACAAGACCGACACCATGTGGCCTGCCGCAACCCCACCTCCAAAGCTGCCACACCACTCCAGCACACATACTTCATCTGCTGCTACCTGCCATCACTGACTGTGAATTTCACTGCTGCTGCAGACCAACCACATCCGCTGTTGAGTGGCTCGAAAAACTTCCGCCATGTGAGCTGTGCCGCTGTGGCCCCCACGTGGTGCTCTGCCACATGGGCTGGGCAGCAAGACAGGGACTCAGACCACATGCTTCCACCTTTCCTGATACCAGACTGCATAAGCCCACAAACAGATTAATTGGTAAGGAGTTTCCAATTGGTGGGAGGAACCCTGGACGCCCAGTTAGGGTCTGGTCAGCCTTCCCTGGGCTAAGGGGTTGGCTTTACATTGCCCCAGTCCATATGACTGGCCTTTAGCTGAACTTCGACCTAGGACGTTGGGCATTGGGTGATTCCCCTCTCAGAAATAGCTCCCAGTCCCCCTCAAGCTCTCGCAGCTGCCGGAAATCCTGGTATCACGTGCACGGGCTATTTTCTGGTGGACTTCAGGGGCTCTGCGAGGCCCCTAGATATTCTCGTGATGACCTGATTATCTAGCCTGAGCCTGATTTTCATTACCAGTTTTTCTTTCTGGATGCTGACTGATAACTTGGTAACAGCCACGATCACCCAATGGGCACATCATCTTTGTCCGTACCCACAGACACCCCACTGGGTTGTCTACTGAAAAACCTCAAATCTTTAAGATTAATGCCTGAGTTGAGGCCTTCCAAATTAATACACCTTTGCAATAAGGTCTGGATTCGGTACCCTCTAGATAATGGATTAAAGTGACCACCTAATGGCACACTAGACCCAATCATTTTAAAGGGCCTTAACACATACTGCCAGCAGTCTGGTAAATGGAAAGAGGTTCCTTATATCCAACCATTCATCTACCTTCGCTCTAATACCTCTATGTGTTCTGCCTGTCCCCCATTCCCCACTGGTCAGAGTAACTGTCCACATGGTCCCATGAAAGATTTCATGAGCTTGGAGCTAACCCTGTGCTTTTCTGACCTTCATTCTAGGACTCCTCCTCCTCCTCCATCATTTGCGGCCAGCTATACCCACTAGTTTAGCCGGTTAGCCTGAAAAGCAGCAGGGGCCTGCGCCTTGCTTGCTCCCTTCCCCCTTGGCCTCCTCAGTCATTTGGAGCCAACTGGACCCCCTTAGTTCAGCCAGTTTGCCTTAAGCAGCAGGTCTGGGACCCAGCTTGCTCCCTTTACCTCTGTGGTTCTTAGCTCTACTCTGGATCTACTCCTTGCATCCTACCAGGGACCCTCTCTGAAACTTGCTTCCCCTCGTGCGCAACCACTGGCGCAAAGGGCTTGGCTGCCCAAGCACGAGAGGGAGGTTCTCTCTCCCTCTCTGCCCAGGACCTATAAAACTGTAGCCACCAGAGTCTCTGGACAGTGACTTCCGGCCACCAGTAGGAAGTCCCACCCTGTTGCTGCCGCCCGCAGACTGGACTCGCAGCACCTGTGACTCACAGCTTCAACCCGCCAGTCGTACGATCCAGCTTTCTTATTCTGGCCAAATTATTCTTATCCTAGCCAAATGTTTCTTAGCTAATACAAAAATGTGCTTTTCTCTACCTAGACAACCCACCAAAGTTACTTAAGACAGGATAGGAAAGGCTCTGTCTTAACAGATTTTTACTACTGCTATTAAATTCTATTCAGTTACAACCAATCCTTATGGCTCTCAATCTTGTCAGAAGTCTGCTAATAGTATATTTAAATGTATGGCTGACACAATTCCCAAAGCCTCTAACAGTTGGCCCAAGATGGTTTCAGAAAACTTGGGCAGCAGACACCTAGAAGATACAGCCTGGATTGTATGTGATGATATAGTCACTAACAAACGCAGTGGGCTAGACTGGATGCTCTGAGTCAAATGACTTAGCTAAGTCAAACCGAGGTAAGTCATTTCTCATGTCACGCATATCCATTCCAAAGAAAAAAAGCCCTGCATCTTCTGCGCTTGGAAGCCAAACTGACTTCACCCAAGAGA
>NW_021619202.1:0-2695 GCF_004785775.1 Grammomys surdaster | reverse complement strand
ACCACTTGTACCATCCGGCCATATATTTTTCATTGCTTCATATGACACGTTCAAGTAAGTTGCTATATTCCAGCAGAAAAGCATTATGGAACGTATTGAAGAAACCTAAGGTAAAAATACGAAGTTTGAAGTGTATTCTTACTTCCAGAGCTAAAGGCAAGTACAACAGAGCTGAAATCACCTAAATCATGTTACATGTGACATTTCATTTAGGAAGTGTGTTTGGCTTAAAGCAGAAACACTTGTACCATCCTGCCATGTATCTTTCATTGCTTCACATGGAATGTTCAAGTAAGTTGCTAGATTCCAGCAGAAAAGCACTATAGAACGTATTAAAAATACCTTATGTGAAAATACGCGAATTGCAGTGTATTCTTACTTCCAGAGATAAAGGCAAGTAGAACAGAGCTGAAAACTCCTAAAACATGTTACATGTCACATTTCAGTTAGTAAGTTTGTTTGGCTTAAAGCAGAAACACTTGTGCCATCCGGCATTGTATCTTTCATTGTTTCATATGTAATGTTCACCTAAGTTGCTAGATTCCAGCAGAAAAGTACTATGGAACGTAATCAAGAAACCTAATGAAAAATACGTGAATTGCTGTATATTCTTACTTCCAGAGCTAAAGGCAAGTACACCAGTGATGAAAACACCTAAATCATGTTACATGTGACATTTCAGTTACGAAGTGTGTTTGGATTAAAGCAGAATCACTTGTACCATCTGGCCATGTATCTTTCACTGTTTCATATGGAATGTTCAAGTAAGTTGCTAGATTCCAGCAGAAAAGCACTATAGAACGTATTTAAGAGACCTAATGTAAAAATACGCGATTTGCAGTGTATTCTTACTTCCAGAGCGAAAGGCAAGTACAACAGAGCTGAAATCACCTAAATCATGTTACATGTGACATTTCAGTTAGGAAGTGTGTTTGGCTTAAAGCAGAAACACTTGTACCATCCTGCCATTTATCTTTTATTGCTTCACATGGAATGTTCAACTAAGTTGCTAGATTCCAGGAGAAAAGCACTATGGAACGTATTGAAAATACCTAATGTGAAAATATGGGAATTGCAGTGTATTCTTAATTCCAGAGCTAAAGGCAAGTACAACAGAGCTGAAATCACGTAAATCATGTTACATGTGACATTTCAGTTAGGAAGTGTGTTTGGCTTAAAGCAGAAACACTTGTAAAATCCGGCCATGTATCTTTCATTGTTTCATATGGCATGTTCAAGTAAGTTGCTAGATTCCAGCAGAAAAACACTATAGAAAGTATTGAAGAAACCTAATGTAAAAATACAAGAATTGCAGTGTATTCTTACTTCCAGAGCTAAAGGCAAGTAGAACAGAGCTAAAAACTCCTAAAACATGTTACATGTCACATTTCAGTTAGGAAGTTTGTTTGGCTTAAAGCAGAAACACTTGTGCCATCCGGCATTGTATCTTTCATTGTTTCATATGGAATGTTCACCTAAGTTGCTAGATTCCAGCAGAAAAGTACTATGGAACGTAATCAAGAAACCTAATGAAAATACGTGAATTGCAGTATATTCTTACTTCCAGAGCTAAAGGCAAGTACACCAGTGATGAAAACACCTAAATCATGTTAGATGTGACATTTCAGTTACGAAGTGTGTTTGGATTAAAGCAGAATCACTTGTACCATCTGACCATGTATCTTTCACTGTTTCATATGGAATGTTCAAGTAAGTTGCTAGATTCCAGCAGAAAAGCACTATAGAACGTATTTAAGAAACCTAATGTAAAAATACGCGATTTGCAGTGTATTCTTACTTCCAGAGCGAAAGGCAAGTACAACAGAGCTGAAATCACCTAAATCATGTTACATGTGACATTTCAGTTAGGAAGTGTGTTTGGCTTAAAGCAGAAACACTTGTACCATCCTGCCATGTATCTTTTATTGCTTCACATGGAATGTTCAAGTAAGTTGCTAGATTCCAGCAGAAAAGCACTATGGAACATATTGAAGAAACGTAAGGTAAAAATACGCGAATTGCAGTGTATTCTTACTTCCAGAGCTAAAGGCAAGAACAACAGAGCTGAAAACTCCTAAATCATGTTACATGTCACATTTCAGTTAGGAAGTTTGTTCGGGTTAAAGCAGACCACTTGTACCATCCAGCCATGTATCTTTCATTGTTTCATATGGCATGTCCAAGTAAGTTTCTAGATTCCAGCAGAAAAGCACTATGGAACATATTGAAGAAACCTAATGTAAAAATAGGCGAATTGCATTGTATTCTTACTTCCACAGCTAAAGGAAAGTACAACAAAGCTGAAAACACCTAAATCATGTTACATGTGACATTTCAGTTAGGAAGTGTGTTTGGCTTAAAGCAGAAACACTTGTACCTTCCAGCCATGTTTCTTTCATTGATTCATATGGCATGTTCAAGTAAGTTGCTAGATTCCAGGAGAAAAGCACTATAGAATGTATTGAAGAAACCTAATGTAAAAATAGGCGAATTGCAGTGTATTCTTACTTCCAGAGCTAAAGGACAGTACAACAAAGCTGAAAACACCTAAATCATGTTACATGTGACATTTCAGTTAGGAAGTCTGTTTGGCTTAAAGCAGACCACTTGTACCATCCGGCCATATATTTTTCATTGCTTCATATGATATGTTCAAGTAAGTTGCTATATTCCAGCAGAAAAGCATTATGGAACG
>NW_021619201.1:0-4147 GCF_004785775.1 Grammomys surdaster | reverse complement strand
TATTTAGTGTAATAAGAATATGGAGCTTAAATAATATTAAGGCCGTCATCAACATCTAATGATACTGATGTGTTGTTGAAAGTCATTTTTACAGTATATTATATATTTACAGATTTATATTGTATATTTACATTATCATACTTTCATTATATTTATATCATGTACTTACATTATATTTAAAAAATATTCAACGAAAAATATCCAAACAAGCACCCCAATACAAAATACCCAGTAAAAATACCAAATAGCTGGGCGGTGGTGGCACACGCCTTTAATCCCAGCACTTGGGAGGCAGAGACAGGTGGATTTCTGAGTTCGAGGCCAGCCTGGTCTATAGAATGCGTGCCAGATCAGCCAGGGCTATACAGAGAAACCCTGTCTCGAAAAAACAAAAAACAACAAAAAATCCAAATATTGTATGCAATAAAAAATATCCAACAATATAAATACACCAAAAAAATATCCAATATTAAAAATACCAGATAAAAGAATAAATAAAAAATAAAGATATGAAAGAATCTCCTATGCTAAGAGGATGTAAATAAATGTAAATAAATAAAATATCTAATAAAAAAATTTAAAAATTGGCTGAGAAAATGAAGAGAAATGATTGTGTCCCTCAAGGAGTAATTCTATTTGCATAAGACATATTAAGATAACACACAATTTTATATAATTTATATAATTTGCATTATTTCACAGAATTTATATATTTACATAATTTAATATGTTATATAATTTATATAACTTATTAACATACATAATGCATACAATTTTATGTAATTTGTATAATTTATACAATGTCCAGTGTCTTTAGAACATGGAACTTAAATATTTTCAAGGCCACCAACAACATCTACTGATATTGATGTGTTGTTGAAACTAATATTTCTCTGATATTTATAGTATATATTAACATTACATATCTGTATTGCATATTTACATTAGCATCATATTTATATTATGTACATATTACATACTAACATAATAAAGGTCTGTATTATCATATGTACACTATATTTATAGTATATACTTACATTATATATACTGTATATTTACATTAAACATTTACATTGTATACTTACATTATATATATATTATATGTTAACAATCTCTTATGAAATTGAAAGTGATTTAAGGAAAATTTCCGATAAAATTGAATATGTGCGTGGAAAAAATGTCTGATAATTTTGAAGATATTTTGAAAGAACTAGTGACAAAAATTAGGATAAAAGTAGAAAAATTAGACGGAAAAATATAAAGCATATAAGAAAGGTTTGATTAAAATCATGACAAACAGAAAAATATAAGAAAAATTGAAACTTTTAAAAATAATTCCTAGAAAAATTGAAGATTGACATGGAAAATTATATGTGATATTAAATATGTCTTCAGGAATATTTCTTATAAAATTGAACATTTGTAAGAAAACAATGTTTGATAAAATTGAAGATATTGTTAACAAAATCAGTGATAAAAAGTAAGATAAATAGCTAAAATGTCATGAAAAAATACATAACACATATGGAATAAATTTGATTAAAGTTGTGACCAATACAAAGCAAATATATAAAAAATTGAATCTTTTTTAAAAATTCCTTAAAAAATTGAAGATTGTCAAGGAAAAACGTTCATATAAAATTGAATTAACTTTAAGGAAAATTTCTAACAAAATTGAATTATGTGGATTAAAAAAATAATTTTGAAAACATTGAAAAACTAGGATAAAAATTAAGATAAATGTAGAAAAAATTCAAGATTGTAATGGAAAAGTACCTTTAAAAATCGAAAATGATAAAAAAAATTTTCAGATGAAATTGAATACTTGTATGGAATAATGTTTGAAAAATTAAATGCATTGTTTTAAAAATTAGTGATAAAAATTAAGACAAATATTAAACAATTCACTGAAAAAATATAAAGCAGTTTTGGAATAATTTTGGTTAAAGTGAAGATTAATAGAGAAAAATATATGAAAATACTGAAAATGTTTAAAGGAAATCTCTAAAAATTTCAAGATTAACATTGGAAATTTCATTAGAAAATTGAAGATTATTTAAGAAAAAATTTCAGAAGAAGTTGCATGTTTCCAAGGAAAAATGTTGGATAAAATTAAAGACGTTGTTTTAAAAATTAGTAACAAAAATTTAGATAACTGTAGAAAAATTGATAAAAACTTGTAAAGAATTTTTTGAAAAAATCTGGGTTAAAATGAAGACAAATATAGTAAAAAAAAAGTATGAAAACATCGAAACTATTTGTAGAAAACTCTCGAAAAAGATTCAAAAATTCGATAGAAAATTCAGATGGCAAGAAAATTTTATGAAAAAATTGAATAATTGCATAAATGTTTGAAATATTGAACACATTGTTTTAAATTTAGTGATAAAAATTAAGATAAATATAGAAAAAATTGATGAAAAATTATAAAAATTGTTTAAAAATATTATTATAAGAAAAATTTTAAAATGTATGAAAATATTCAGACTGTAAAAGAATCCTTAAAAATATTCAAGATTGACATGGAAAAAATTGTTAGAAAATTAAAGTGGCAAAGAAAATTTTAGAAAAACATAAAATTATTTCAAGGAAAAAATATTTGGTGTAGTTGAAACTATTTTTTTTGAAAATTGGTGATAAAAATTAAGATATATGGAGAAAAATTTGGTGGAAAATTGTAAATTATTTGTAGAAAATTTTTGAATAAAATGAAGGCAAATATTGAAATCTGTATGAAAATATTGTAGCTGTTTTGTATAAAAACCCTTAAAAATTCAATATAATTAATTAGAAAATTAAAGATTATTTAGGAAAAAAATTCAGAAGTAATTGAGTATTTCCATGGAAAATTGTTTGATAAAAATGAAGACATTGTTATAAAAATTAGTCATAAAAATTAAAATAAATATATAAAAACTGTTGAAAAATATAAAACAGTTGGAAATATTTTGGTTAAAATGAAGACAGATATAGAAAAAAGTTTGAAAATACTCAACAGTTTGTAGAAAAATTCTTAAAAATATTCCAGGTTGACATAGAATAAGTCATTAGAAAATTGAAGATGCTTCCAGAAAATTTTCAGAAGAAATTGAGTATTTGCATGGAAAAATTGGTTAATAAAATTGAAGACATTGTTTTAAAAATTAGTGAAAAAAATTAAGATAAATATCGATAAATTTGATGAAAAATAGTAAATAATTTGTTGAAAATATTTTATTAAAATGAAGACCAATATAAAAAGTATGAAAATATTGAAATTGTAGAAAATTTCTTAAAAAAATGAATACTGAAATGGAAATATTCGATGGAAAATTGATGATGATTTAAGGAACTTTCCAGAAAAACAAAATATTTACATTGAAAAAATATTTCAACACATTGTAGCAACTGTGGAAACAATTAGTGATAAAAATTAAGATAAGTATAGACAAATTTAATGGAAACATATAAAATGTTTGAGGGAAATTTTTTAATTGAAATGAAGACAAATACAGGGAAAAAAAAACAGTGAAAATGCTGAAATTCTTTGTAGAACATTCCCTACAACAATTGAAGTTTAACATGCATAAGTTCATGAGAAGTTGAAGATGACTAATGAAAAATTTGTGAAAAATGGATTATTTGCAAAGAAAACAACTTTGGTAAAATGGAAGACATTGTTGAAAAATTAGTGATAAAGTTAAGATAAATATAGAAAAAATATAAAATATTTTTAAACAATTATGATTAGAATGACCTCAAATATATAAAAAAATTGAAACTATAATAGTATAATTAAATATATATATATAACAGTATAATGTATAAATATATATATTAAATTAAGTGTAAATAATGTAATAGTATAAATAATATACATAATGAGTATATACTATATATGTTATATAATATAATACTATAATATATATTAAAAATATAATAAATATAAAATAATATAATATATATTCAATATATAATATTATAGTACAAAATATATTAATAGTATATAGTAATATATGTTATAATAATAATTATTGTCTACATCTCCTATATCCTATATCATGTATCATGTATCATGTATCATGTGTCATCTATCATCTATCATCTATTATATACATTATTCTTTGTCACCTAAAATTTTCTCAGCTACTCATGATCATCCTGTACT
>NW_021619200.1:0-1009 GCF_004785775.1 Grammomys surdaster | reverse complement strand
TTCTGATTTACTATTATCTATGACTGATGACTATTGATTATTCATGTTCATTTTTTTCTGATTTACTATTATCCACAATTGTTAAATATTGATTATTCCTGTTCATTTATTTCTGACTTACTATTATCTATGACACATGACTATTGATATTTTACCTTTATTTATTTCTGATTTCCTATTAAGTCTGACTGATGACTATTGATTTTTCATGTTCATTTTTTTTCAGATTTACCATTATTCACGAATGGTGAATATTGATCGTTCATGTTCATTTATTTCTGATTTACCATTATCCACGAATTTTGAATATTGATTATTCATTTTCATTTATTTCTGACTTACTATTATCTATGAATAATTACTATTGATATTTCAGCTTAATTTTTTTGATTTACCATTAATTATTACTGATGACTATTGAATATTCATGTTCAATTATATCTGATTTACTATTATTCACGAATGGTGAATATTGATTATTCCTGTTCAGTTATTTATGACTAAATCTTATGTATAACTGATGACTATATTTCAGCTTCATTTATTTCTGATTTCCTATAAACTATGACTCATGATTATTGATTATTCATGTTCATTTATTTCTGACTTACTATTATCTATGACTGATGACTATTGATATTTCAGCTTTATTTATTTCTGATTTCCTATTAAGTCTGACTGATGACTATTGGTTATTCATGTTCATTTATTTCTTATTTACTATTATCCAAGAATCGTGAATATTGATTATTCCTGTTCATTTATTTCTGACTTACTATTATCTATGACTGATGACTATTTTTTTATGTTTTGTTTTTTGTTCTTTTTTTTGATTTTGTTTTTGGATGCTGTAGAATATATATATATCAGAATATATACACACACACACACACACACACACACTCACATATATATTCTTGTTTTTACCACTTCACCCACTGGGCTCCAACCACACCACTTTTCCATTCTCTCTTTTCATCTCTGTTCTTCTTTGTATTTCTTTCTTGTG
>NW_021619199.1:0-2823 GCF_004785775.1 Grammomys surdaster | reverse complement strand
GCCAATGTGAGGGGAATAATATAAAAATGAAATGGTTACAAATGATTATCCCCCTAAAAGTTTTCTGCAAAATATAAAATCAGAACCATCATGTTGTGAAAACAATGAGTTTGTAGAAGATATTGCAGGTTATTGGCAGGCTCCCAAAATGTTGATATCATTGAAAAGATTAAATTCTGAAACACACAGATTTTAGGTCTTTCATTTTCATCTAGGCCATTTTACATTTCTACTTTGGAAAGAGAAGATACTGGAATTCAGCAATTTTTTTTTCTGCATGGAAGCATGTACCTGTCTCATTGGAAACTTCGTTTTCTGGGCAATGGGCACAATCAAAGCAGCAGTCTGCTCTTTGTTTCTGATAAATTTTCCTGAATCCAGTAGTGCATGTCTCACTACACATGGAGGTGGGAACCTGAGGATATATATAATAATTTACGTATTCATCATATATATATATATATATATATATATATATATATATATATATATATTTACATGCATTTGTAACAAAATTTTTTGGTTTATATGTAGCTACATAATTTTGATATATGTTTATCTATATATTTAACAGATATTACTATATTTATTCCTCTGATAAATCATGTATAAGTTATAAATTTCAGGCACTTTATTATTTTGTGTAAGCCTCCAATGCCCTGAATGTAACACAATATTTACTACATCATGTAATATTAAATGTGTAACAATTGTGTTGTACAGATTTTAAATTTTTCCTTTCTAAAGTGATTAAATGGAACCAGAACATTTATGTGGCATCAATTTCTCTCAAATGATTTATAAATAAAATAACAAGGATACTGAGTTGTGTGGGGAGAAAAGGTAGGGTAGATCAAGAAAAAGTTCTTTGATGAATAGGAATAAACCATGTCATAAGACTCTCATAGAATTAAAGGTTTTTAAGTTTAAAACAAAGCCAGGAATGTGGAAATAATGAGTATTTGCTGTACTTTATTAGGCTATAATGATGTTCAAAGAGTATCACAGAATTTTATGGTTTATGTGTAGTTACAAAATTTTTATTATAAATATACACATATTTTAAATTTCATAAATGTGTTTCTGTATTGTGGGGTGAATAGACTTGTAGGTAGATTTGAGCATGAAATCTAGATACCTTGAACCCTTATGACCCAGAGTCACAGGAAGTTGTGAGTTAGCAAATTTTCATGCTGGTAACTGAGGATGGACCATTTGCAAGGAAATTCTACTCAGCTATTAAAAATGATGACATCATAAATTTTGCAAGCAAATAGATGGAACTAGAAAATATCACCCCGAGTAAGGCAACCCAGAACTAAAGTGACATATATGGCATTGTTAAGTAGATTTTGTCCAAAAGTTCAGAATAGGCAGCATTCAACTCACAGAGCATGTGAAGCATAGCAAGGAAGGTCCAAGTGTGGATGCTTCAATCCCACTTAGAAAAGGGAACAAAATAATCATGGAAGGCAGAGGGATGGAGGAACCTGGGTGGGATAGGGTAGGGGGAGATAAAATGGGGGCAGGATCAAATATGAGGGGAAACAGGAATGAGCCCAGAAGGCCAGGAGAATGAGTGGAAACATGTAGCAGTGTGGTGTGGAGGTGGAGGGAACCTCTAGGAAGTCCCAGGCACCAGGGTTGTGAAAGACTCCCAGGATTCGATGAGGATGACAGTAGTGAAAATACCCAACAGTGGGGAGATGGAACCTGAGAGATTACCTCCAGTAGACATGCTCCACCCCTAGTTGAGGGATGGAACCACCCACCCATCTCAAAATTTTTGACCCAGAATTGTTCCTGTCTAAAGGAATAACAGGGAAAAAAATGGAGTGGCTGACTACAATTAGTTGATTAGTATCAACTAATTGGGCCTCTCAGAGCTCTCAGAGACTGAACCACCAACAAAGGAACATACATGGGCTGGTCCACGGCCCCCACAGAGCAGGGAACTGACGTGTCTGACCTCGATGGGAGAAGATGCACTTGGTCCTGTGGAGGCTTGATGCCCCAGCGAAGGTTGATGCTAGAGAGTTGAGGGGGGGGAGCCAAGTGGACAGTGGGGAAGCACACTCTTAGAGACGAAGGGGAGGCAGATAGGGTAGGGGTGTTCGTGGAGTATCAGTATTAATAAAATGGAAAAATAAATAATTTCATTAGTAATACTGAAAAAAACTTGTATATATAGTAATAAAATTAAGTTATATATATACATATATATTTATATGTATATATGTGTGTATATATATACATACATACATACATACATACATACATATACATATGTGTGTGTGTGTGTGTGTACATAAATATCTTTAAATTTTAGAAATGTGTTCCTGTATTCTGGGATGAGTAGGCATGTGGGTACATTTGAACAAGAAATCAAAGGCCTTTGATCCTTATGATCTAGATTTATATGAAGTTGTGAGTTATGAAATTTTGTTGTTGGTAACTGAGGAAGGACCTTTTGCAAGAGCAGCACTTGGTCTTAACCACCCAGCTACAGCTTTGGTGCCTCATATTATAAAATTTAGATATACTTCAAACAATGAAAACTGTGGTACACACACCAATGTTCCTCCTGTGGCCCACTCCAAGTCTTCAGATATGTGAAGTTGTTGACTCTGTGGGAGAAAAGGAAAATAGCTTCCTATTTTTACTTTTATTCCAAGGCCTTGTGGAAAATTCCAAATGTTGAAAATGTCATACTCTGCACACTGATTTTCCCTGTGATTCATGTTCACCAGTTCTCCAACAGGGTTAGTAAATACTATGGTCTTTAGCAAGGAAGCCACCTAAATGAGATACATCATTAGATGA
>NW_021619198.1:0-1691 GCF_004785775.1 Grammomys surdaster | reverse complement strand
TATTCCACTATAGTTGCCTAATTTGTAATAGCCAAAAGCTTGAAAAAACCTTAGATGAACCTCAACCAAAAAATGGATACAGAAAATGTGGAATGAACTACTGTTCAGCAAAGGAGGACATCAGGAATTTTGCAGGCAAATGGATGGAAGTAGAAAATATCATCCTGAGTGAGGTAACCCAGACCCAAAAGGACATGCATGGTATGTACTCAATGATACTGAATATTTACCAAAAAGTAAAGAATACTGGTGATAAAATCCTCAGACTATAAGAAGCTTAACAGGAAGGTAGGCCCAAGCAAGGATGCTTCAATCAACTTAGAGAGGAAAACAAAACAGTCATGGGGGGCAGATGAAGAGAGGGACCTGACTGGGAGAAGTGAGGGGGAGTGGAAAGGGGGGCAGGATCAGGTATGGGAGGAGACAGGAAAGAATCCAAGAGGACCAGGAGAACGAAAGGAAATATGCAGCTGTAGAATGTCCTATTCTAGAACCTCTAGAATGTCCCAGATAATTGGGATGCTAGAGGCTCCCAGCACACAGTGAGGATTACCTTAACTGAAATGCCCAACAGTGGGAAGATGGAACCTGAAGGGACCACCTCCAGCCCATAGACAGTGTCCCCAGTGGAGAGATGTGTCACCAAACTTCCTTCAAAGTTTGAACCCAGAATTGTTCCTGTCTAAAAGAAATGGAGGGAAAAAAATGGAGTAGAGATTGAAAGGCTAACGAGTGACTGGTCAAACATGGGATCCATTCTATTGGCCATCACCAAACCCTGACACTGTTACTGATGCCATGTTGTACCTGCAGACAGGAGCCTAGCATGTGTATCCTCTGAGAGGTTCTACCAGCAGTTGACCAAGACAGATACTCACAACCAACCATTAGACTGAAATCAGAGATTGCTATGGAAGAGTTAGGGGAAGGATTTAAGGAGCTGAAAGGGGATGGTAACCCCAGAGGAAGCCCAACAGTATCAACTAACTCATGCCCTTGAGAATTCCCAGAAGCTAAGCCACCAGCCAAAGAGCATACATGTGCTGCTCCATGGCTCCAGACACATATGGAGCAGAGGACTCCCTTGTCTGGCCTCAGTGGGAGAGGATGCATCCAATCCTGCAGAGACTTGATGCCCCAGGGAAGAGGGATGTGGATGTGGGTTAAGTGAGTGTGGGTGGATGAGTAGGTGGGTGGGGGAGTACCTTCTCATAGGCAAAGGGAGGGGAATTCTGTGAAGAATGGTTGGAGGGGGACTGGGTAACATTTGGAATGTAAATAAATTAAAACAATTGAAAGTATACAGTTCCAAGATTAAAAAGAAAAAAAGGAGGGAGATGTCATTTCCTTTTCTAGAAACCTAAAAACACCCAGCATGTTGCCATGGGCAATAGATTCATGTAATTTTAAAGGCTAGGACAGATGCTAAATGATTAGTCTTTAGTTCTACCAATGCATGCATTTTAGATGCCTAGGCCAGACACAAGGAAATTGGTAGGGAGAGGCTTCCCCTTTGTGGCAGAAAGCAGAGCCCCTGAGACTAAGTGGACAGGGATGTCTAGTGAGCCCTGACTCCCCATCCACACCCTGATCAGGAAAACTACACAATGGTGGATGGGAAGACCTTTAGGAAAGATGGGCATACCTCTGTTGCTCTGCTTTAATGTCAAAGAGCTGCATGTCTCTCCTCT
>NW_021619197.1:0-1482 GCF_004785775.1 Grammomys surdaster | reverse complement strand
AACAGTGTCCGCAATCCCCTCTCCCTGGAGCCACTCAGTCACTGCATCCCTCCTCACCCGAGTAGAAAAGCAATCTGGAGAGCCTACTATGGGGCTGATTGCCGGCCCACTCTGTGCCTAGGGAGAAGTCCCCTGTCCTGGGATGCCACCAGTTACACAGGGCCTCCTCTGGGGACAAGAGGGCACCTGTCAAGGTCTAGTTCTCTGGTCCCGGGTGGCCCAGAAATACAGGGAAACAACCTGCTCACAGGAGAGCTCACCAGCTCAGTTTCCAGGTTTGATCTAGCCAGAGGTGCCTTGAATACAGCCCCAGGGAGCCACTATCCCAAGAAAACAGACCATTCAAGACCCACCTTCTCTTGCCTTTTGGCATCTCCAGTCCCACCAAGAGTTTGTTCCCACCAGAAGCCAGCTGTCCAGTTGATAAGAGTCACAGAAGGGCTCTGCCTAAAAGCTGTGAAAAGAACGGTGGCTAACTGGAAGAGAAAAGCCCTTGGAGCCAAGAGGCCAGTGAAAACCTATGGCTCTGACCCTGGAGCCACAGTCAGACAAAGGGAAGAGATCCCAGGCCAGACAGGAGCAGTGGGAACTTACTGGAGTCTGCAGAACACCAGAGCTACTCTCAGAGAGAGAGAGAGAGAGGGAGAGAGAGAGAGAGAGAGAGAGAGAGAGAGAGAGAGGGAGGGAGAGAGAGAGAGAGGTCTCAAGACACAAGCTGGCTACTCAAGTTTCCAGCTGGTGGCAAACTTGTGCCCAGATGTCATCACCCCAAGGGAGACAATCCAGAGGAGCCTGAGGATGTGTTGTGTGTGTGAGTATTTCTGTGTGCCCGCGTTCTTGTGTGTGCCTGTGCGTGCCTGTGTGTGCCTGAGTGTGCCTGTCAATGTGGGTGGGCAAACCGTGTGTGTGTGTGTGTGTGTGTGAGCGTGTGTGTGTTTTAGTGGCAGCTCCCTGGTGTCTTGGCCTAAGGAGGAATGCAAAAGACCTCCGTGGAAGGAGAGAGGACCTAGCCCAAGAAAGGGGAGGATGGCAGGCTCCAAAGCTAGTGTCTCTTCCTTGTGTCCTGGAGGCTCGTGGGGGATCAGGATATGTGCTGGTCATCCCCACCGCCACCCAAAAGAGCCCGGTGGGTCTACATGCAGAATCTTGGAACGTCTGCCCTGGGATGAAAAAGCTGGCTGGAGTAGGGGTGTCCAGTGCTGCGTTTTGGGCTTGTGAGGCAAGAGTGGGCAGAGGGAAGGCCTCCAGGCAGCGGTCTTATTTCAGGCCCAGGCAAAAAAGCAAGAGCCACCACTCCTTTGAGCCCCCTGTCTTGCTCTGTCAAGGAAGGAGAGGGTCATCCTCACTCGGAGTTTGGCAGAAACCGGGCTCAGGACGACTGGGCATTCCTGCAACTTTGGAGGCTCTTGACACACCGAGATCCAGGGACTTCACGCAGGGGTCTAAAGCTAGGTTACAGCAGCTTGGCGAGACGCAGCCTTT
>NW_021619196.1:0-11012 GCF_004785775.1 Grammomys surdaster | reverse complement strand
CTAGACTATGGATATTTTCACATTGGTCAGTTTCTAAGGTCCTATGGATTGATATAACAACCATAATTTCATTTTTTTTTTTTTGGCAGAGACAAATTAGTGCCAGGGAATGGTATTGATTGTTTCACTCTGCTCAGCCTACATGAATTTAGCACTAATCAGATATGTGGCCTTACGGAGGATTGGGTCGCTTTGTAATAGGAAGTGTGTCACAATGGAGGATTCATGATAATCTCAGGTCAGGCCAGCTTGGTTAAAACCGTCCTCCTGGCAGCCAGTGGAAGAGAATAACCTGCCTTCCTAGGCACCTTTAGCACTATGTCATCCTGAATGGTGTCCAAATTTCTGCCATCGTGTTAATAGAAGGAATCTTTAAGTTGTAAGTCAGCCCAAATTGACTGTCATCCTCAATAATTGTTGTCTTACTCATGGGGTCTCTTCACTGTGATGAATTCTTAACTAACATAGAAGTGGGTACCAGAGACTGGGTTATCACTGTGATAGGACTGTCCTTGTTTTTGTTTGTAGGAAATTCGATTCTGGCAGTTTGGATGCATAATATGCTGAAGAATTAGCAGCAGGCCAGAGAGTGGTGGTAAGAGTGATTTTAAATAAGGGGGCTTGGCACAGTATATTTCAGTCGAGAGGAGTATTAATATGAGGCTTAGAAAAAAATCTTTTGCTATTTTGGTGAAGATTAGAGCTTCCTTGAGCGCTTGTCTTCAGAGTTTTCTGGAGGTTAATTTAAAGAGATGTAAATTAATACCATTATTAAAGGGAGCCACAAAGACACCTAGATTAGACTTTGTTCTGTTGTTCACTCTTATGGGAAACATTTCAAGAAGTAGAGTAAAATGGGAAACCAAAAGTCCAAAATGGAGGGGTTCAAATATAGCGTTTACAATAGGGTATCAGGAAGTTGAATAGTGTTGATAAATCATGTATCCAAACATACTAAATGGAAGTAACTGAGAATTAAACAGGGGGAAATACCCCCAGCCAGGGATTATCTTTGTAGATTTTCAGTTGAGAAAGGGATGGTTTATATTATATAGGCCTTTTAATGCTGCAGTTTTTTTTTTCATTTGGACATAAGAAGATATGATTCTGATTCAAATGGCTAAGAGATGGACTGGGATGGCTGCTGTCAGTTGTCAACATGACTACATACATTGTGAACTAATGTCCATAAATGGGAGAAAAATCAGAGATCCAGATCATGGGCTAGAAAACAGAGGGTTTTGGTCCAAATCATGCCATAGTATTCCAGTTACTTTGGATATAGATCTTGAGAATACTGGCTATGAAAATCTTTGTGTTTATGCATGATAGTATACATCTTTTATCACAAGAGAGAGAGGCAAGGTTATAACCGAGTTCAAGGACAACGTAGAAAAAAGGAAGAAAGGAATAGTATTTTTTTTTCATTTGGTTAATAATGACAATGTTAGTTCCAAGCATGGTGGTGCACAAATCAAGTATGTGAGACAAGCAGATCTCTGGGTTCAAGGTTAGTCTACAGATCATGTTCCATGACAGCAATACTTAGGCATGGAGCAAACCATTGAGACTAGGTTGCTAGAATAAATGCCATTGAACTAGGGGCTGTTTTCCAGCACCAGCAACTAGTAGAACTTGGAAGTTTTGGGCATGTTGCTATGGGTTTAGAATCCAGAATAGTAGAGTTTACTTAGATACCTGAATCAAGTTTGCTTGAGCTAAGAAACTTCCTGTGAGTTAGAAAATGTCATTGTTGAGGTATAATATATTGGAAGTATTTTATAAGAGCAAAAAGAAGCTGTGTTCCAGAGATAGCTCTCCTGCAGGCAGCCAGATAATTTGTAAGAACTTTCCATGTGGTATTAAAGGAAGGAAATGATCCTGAAGAGCATTTGAGGCCTGGTCCTGTGAGTGGCTAGGTAAGGCCATTGGGGAAATTGCTGCTTCAGTGTCTGTTGAAGTCCAAGGACTGAAAGGGGTTATACAATGAAGTTGAGGATTGGTACTTTGAAGACTGCCTAGGAGAGGCTCATGGTGAAAGCGCTGCCTGGTGGAAGCAGAATACTGGGTGTATTTGAGAGTCCAGTAAAATGGGATGACCACAATGAAGAGCAGGAACAGTGGAATACTATTGGCAGGAGCTTATGGTCACAAAGAAACTAGATCTGTAAGGTGAAACCCAAGTTCTTTTTGTAAGAGCCCACATGATCCTCAGTGAACCCTGTGGGATGCCTGTTGACGAAAGCAGCTATCACGGATTGGAACCAGCACAAGACAAAGGTGACAGATTCTTTTATACAGCACAAGTGGATTATAGTTTGTAAACGTGAAAGGAGTTGGACATGAATGAAGCCAATGCAGAAATTTAAATTTTTGTAGTTGGATTTTTGGCTTAATTTGAAGGAGTATCATCACTGTGAAGTTTTGAAATGTTTCCATATACCCTATGATGTTGTACATATGTGATCTGATGTTAAGCTTTCATTTGATGCTGCAATGAATTTTAGAGAGTTTAGGAAGAGAAAAGGACATTTAGGATTCTGATCTTTGTTGAGTTTTGACATGACTTTGGTTATTTTGGCATTGGATAGGTTCTAAGGTCCTATGGCTTGGTATAGCCACCATAATCTAATTTTTTTTTTTTTTTTGCAGAGACAAATTAATGCCAGGTAATGATTTTGATTGTTTCACTGTGCTAAGCCTACATGAATTTAGCACTAATCAGATATGTGTCCTTACTGAGGATGGGGTTGCTTTGTCATAGGAAGTGTGTCACAATGGAGTATTCATGAAAATCTCAGGTCAGGACAGCTTGGTTAAAATTATCCTATTGGCAGCCTGTGGAAGAGAATAACCTGCCTTTTGGCACCTTTAGCACTATGTCATCCTGAATGGTGTCCGAAATTCTACCATCCTGTTAATAGGAGGAATCTTTAAGTTGTAAGTCAGCCCAAATTGACTGTCATCCTCAATAAGAGTTGTCTTACTCATGGGGTCTCTTCACTGTGATGAATCCTTAACTAACAAAGAAGTGGGTACCAGAGACTGGATTATCATTGTGATAGGTCTGTCCATGTTTTTGTTGGAAGGAAATTCGATTCAGGTACTTTGGATGCTTTTAATGGAGCTTAATATGCTGAAGTATTAGCAGCAGGGCAGAGAGTGGTGCTAAGAGTGATTTTAAATGAGGGGGCTTGGCACAGTATATTTTAGTCTAGAGGAGTATTCATATGAGGCTTAGAAAATATCTTTTGGTATTTTGGTGAAGATTAGGGCTTTCTTGTGTGCTTGTCTTAAGATTTTTCTGGAGGGTAAATTAAAGAGATGTAAATTAATACCATTAATAAAGGGAGCCTCAAAGACACCTAGATTAGACTTTGTTCTGTTGTTCACTCTTAAGGGAAACATTTGAAGAAATTTGGGAAACTGAAAGCCCAAAATGAAGGGGTTCAAATATAGTGTTCACAACAGGGTATCAGGAAGTAAAATTTTGTTAAATCATGTATCCAAAGATACTAAATGGAAGTAACTGAGAAATGACCAGGGGGAAATATCCTCCCTGTTAGGGATTCTCTTTGTAGATTTTCAGTTGAGAAAGGGATAGTTTATATTATATAGGCCTTTTAATACTGCAGTTTTTTTTTCATTTGGACAAAAGAGGATATGACTCTGATTCAAATGGCCAAGAGATGGATGGGGATGGCTGCTGTCAGTTGTCAAGGTGACTACATATGTTGTGAACTAATATCCATACATTGGAGAAAAATCAGTGATCCAGATCAAGGTTTAGAAAACAGAGGGTTTTGGTCCAAATCATGCCATGGTATTACAGTAAATTTGGATAGAGATCTTGAGAATACTGGCTCTGAAACTTTGTATTTATGCATGATAGTATACATCATTAATCCCAAGAGAGAGAGGCAAGAGAATTTCTGAGTTCAAGGCAAACCTAGAACAAAGAAAGTAAAGAATAGTTTTCTTTATTTGGTAAAGGTAAAGAAAAGATTAGTTCCAACCACGGTTGTGCACAAATCAAGTGTGTGAGACAAGCAGATCTCTGGTTTCACGGTTAGTCTACAGATCATGTTCCATGACAGCAATACTTAGGCAGTGAGCAAACAGTTGAGGCTAGATTGCTGGGATAAATGCCATTGAACTAGTGGCCGAGTTCTAGCACCAGGAACTGATAGAACTTGGAAGTTTTGGGCATGTTGCTATGGCTTTAGAATCCAGAATAGTATAGTTTACTTGGACAGCTGAATCAAGTTTGTTTGAGCTCGAAATTGTCAGTGACTTAGAAACTGTCATCTTTGAGGTATACTATATTGGAAGTATTTTATGAGAGCACCAAGAAGCTGTGTTTGAGAGGTAGCCCTCCTGCAGCCAGCCAGATAATTTGTAAGAATCTACTATGTGGTACTGAAGGAATGAAGATATCCTGAAGAGCAGTTGAGGCCTGATACTGTGAGTGGCTAGGTAAGGCCATTGGGGAAATTTCTGCTTCAGTGTCTGTTGAAGTCCAAGGACTGAAAGTTGTTATACTATGAAGTTGAGGATTGGTACCTTGAAGACTGCCTAGGAGAGGCTCATGGTGTAAGTGCTGCCTGGTGGAAGCAAAAAACTGGGTGTATTTGTGAGTCCATTAAAATGGGTGACTACAAGGAAGAGCAGCAACTGTGGAGTACTATTGGCAGTAGCTTATGGTCACTCAGAAACTAGATCTGTAAGGTGAAACCCAAGTTCTTTTTGTAAGAGACCAAATGATCCTCAGTGAACCCTGTGGGATGCCTGTTGAGGAAAGCAGCTATCAGGGATTGGAACCAGCAAAAGACAAATGTGACAGTTTCTTTTATACTGCACAAGTGGATTATAGTTTGTAAACCTGAATAGAGTTGGACATCAATAAAGTCAATGCAGTAATTCAAATTTTTGAAGTTGGATTTTTGGCTTCATTTGAAGGAGTTTCGTCACTCTGAAGTTTTGAAATATTTATATATACCCTATGATGTTGTACATATATGATCTGATGTTAAGCTTTCATTTGATGCTGCAATGAATTTTAGAGAGTTTAGGAAGAGAAAAGGACATTTAGGATTCTGAGTTTTGTTGAGTCTGGACTAGACTATGGATATTTTCACATTGGTCAGTTTCTAAGGTCCTATGGCTTGGTATAACAACCATAATTTCATTTTTTTTTTTGGCAGAGACAAATTAGTGCCAGGGAATGGAATTGATTGTTTCACTCTGCTCAGCCTACATGAATTTAGCACTAATCAGATATGTGGCCTTACTGAGGATGGGGTCACTTTGTCATAGGAAGTGAGTCACAATGGAGGATTCATGATAATCTCATGTCAGGCCAGCTTGGTTAAAACCATTCTCCTGGCAGCCAGTGGAAGAGAATAACCTGCCTTCCTTGGCACCTTTAGCACTATGTTATCCAGAATGGTGTCCGAATTTCTGCCATCGTGTTAATAGAAGGAATCTTTAAGTTGTAAGTCAGCCCAAATTGACTGTCATCCTCAATAAGTGTTGTCATACTTATGGGGTCTCTTCACTGTGATGAATCCTTAACTAACGTAGAATGGGTACCAGAGACTGGGGTATCTTGTGATAGGTCTGTCCATGATTTTGTTAGTAGGAAATTCGATTCTGGCAGTTTGGATGCTTTAAATGGAGCTTAATATGCTGAAGTATTAGCAGCAGGTCAGAGAGTGGTGCTAAGAGTGATTTTAAACGAGGGGGTTGGCACAGTAGATTTCAATCGAGAAGAGTATTAATATGAGGCTTAGAAATTATATTTTCATATTTTGGTGAATAATAGGGCTTCCTTGTGTGCTTATCTTAAGATTTTTCTGGAGGGTAATTTAAAGAGATGTAAATTAATACCATTAATAAAGGGACGCTCAAACGCCTAGATTAGACTTTGTTCTGTTGTTCACTCTTAAGAGAAACATTTCAAGAAGTAGAGTAAAATGGGAAACCAAATGCCCAAAATGGAGGGGTTCAAATATAGTGTTCAAAACAGGGTTTCAGGAAGTAGAATGGTGTTTTATCATGTATCCAAAGATACTAAATGGAAGGAACTGAGAATTGACCACGGGGAAATATCCTCCCCAGCTAGGGATTCTCTCTGTACATTTTCAGTTGAGAAAGGGATGGTTTATATTATATAGGCCTTTTAATGGTGCAGTTATCTTTTTTTCCTTTGGACAAAAGAAGATATGATTCTGATTCAAATGGCCAAGAGATGGACAGGGATGGCTGCTGTCAGTTGTCAACATGAGTACATATGTTGTGAACTAATATCCATACATGGGAGAAATATCAGAGATCCAGATCAAGGGCTAGAAAACAGAGGGTTTTGGTCCAAATCATGCTGCGGTATTACAGTAACTTTGAATAGAAATCGTGAGAATACTGGCTATGAAAATCTTTGTGTTTATTTATGATACTATATATGATAATTCCCAAGAGAGAGAGGCAAGGTAATTTCAGAGTTCAAGGCCAATGTAGAGCAAAGAAAGCAAAGAATAGTTTTGTTTATTTGGTAAAGTTAAAGAAAAGATTAGTTCCAAGCATGTTTGTGCACAAATCAAGTGTATGAGACAAGCAGATCTCTGGTGTCAAGGTTAGTCTTCAGATCATGTTCCATGACAGCAATACTTAGGCAGTGAGCAAACCATTGAGGCTAGGTTGCTGGGATAAATGCCATTGAACTAGGGGCCATGTTCCAGCACCAGCAACTGATAGAACTTTGAAATTTTGGGCATGTTGCTATGGCTTTAGAATCCAAAATAGTAGAGTTTACTTGGACAGCTGACAAGTTAGTTTGAGCTTCCTAATTGCCAGTGACTTAGAAACTGTCATCGTTGAAGTATAATATATTGGAAGTATTTTATGAGAGCACCAAGAAGCTGTGTTTGAGAGGTAGCCCTCCTGCACGCAGCCAGATAATTTGTAAGAATTTTCTATGTGGTACTGAATGAATGAAGATATCCTGAAGAGCAGTTGAGGCCTGATACTGTGAGTGGCTAGGTAAGGCCATTGGGGAAATTGCTGCTTCAGAGTCTGTTGAAGTCCAAAGACTGAAAGGGGTTATACAATGAAGTTGAGGATTGGTACCTTGAAGACTGCCTCTGAGATGTTCAGGGTGAAAGTGCTGTCTGGTGGAAGCAGAAGAACTGGGTGTATTTGAGAATCCTGTAAAATGGGATGACCACAAGGAAGAGCAGCAATAGTGGAGTACTATTCGCAGGAGTTTGTGGTCCACAGAAACTACAGCTGTAAGGTGAAACCCAAGTTCTTTTTGTAAGAGCCCAGATGATCCTCAGTAAATCCTGTGTGATGCTTCTTGAGGAAAGGAGCTATCAGGGATTGGAACCAGCACAAGAAAAAGGTGACAGTTTCCTTTATACAGCACAAGTGGATTATTGTTTGCAAACCTGAAAAGAGTTGGACATCAGTAAAGTCAATGCAGGAATTGAAGTTTTTGCAGTTGGATTTTATTCTTCATTTGAAGGAGTATCATCACTGTGAAGTTTTGAAATGTTTATATATACCCTATGATGTTGTACACATGTGACCTGATGTTAAGCGTTTCTCTGATGCTGGAATGAATTCTAGAGAGTTTAGGAGGAGCAAAGGACATTTAGGATTCTGAGTTTTGTTGAGACTGGACTAGACTATGGGTATTTTGGCATTGGATAGTTCTTAGGACTTTTCACTTGGTATAGCACCCATATTCTCTTTTTTTTTTTTTTCAGAGACACATTAGTGCCAGGAAATGGTTTTGATTGTTTCACTACGCTTAGCCTACATGAATTTAACACTAATCAGATTACTGAGGATGGGGGCACTTTGTCATAGGAAGTGTGTCACAATGGAGGATTCATGAAAATCTCAGGTCAGGCCAGCTTGGTTAAAACCATACACCTGGCAGCCTGTGGAAGAGAATAACCTGCCTTCCTTGGCACCTTTAGCACTATGTCATCCTGAATGGTGTCTGAATTTCTGCCATCGTGTTAGTAGGAGGAATCTTTAAGTTGTATGTCAGCCCAAATTGACTGTCATCCTCAATAAGTGTTGTCTTACTCATGAGGTCTCTTCACTGAATGAATTCTTAACTCACATAGGAGTAGGTACCAGAGACTGGGTTATCATTGTGATAGGTCTGTCCATGATTTAGATTGCAGGAAATTCGATTTTGGCAGTTTGGATGCTTTAAATGGAGCTTAATATGCTGAAGTATTAACAACAGAGCAGTGAGTGGTGCTAAGAGTGATTTTAATGAGGGGGCTTGCCACAGTAGATTTCAGTCGAGAGGGGTATTAATATGATGCTTAGAAAATATCTTTTGGTATATTGGTGAATAATAGTGCTTCCTTCTGCGCTTGTCCTAAGAGTATTCTGGAGGGTAATTTAAAGTGATGTAAACTGACTGACAACCTAAGGATTCCTTCTATTAACACTATGGCAGGATTTCGGACACCATTCAGGATGACATAGTGCTAATGGCGTCATGGAAGGCAGGTTATTCTCTTCCACAGGCTGGCAGGAGGATGGTTTTAACCAAGCTGGCCTGACCTGAGATTTTCATAAATCCTCCATTGTGACACACTTCCTATGAAAAAGCGACCCTATCCTCAGTAAGGCCACATATCTGATTAGTACTAAGTTCATGTAGGCTAAGCATAGTGAAGCAATCAAAAGCATTCCCTGACAATAATTTGCCTCTGCAGAAAAAAAAAAAGAGATTATGGGGGCTATACCAAGCCAAAGGAACTTAGAAACTATCCAATGCCAAAATACCCATAGTCTAGTCCAGACTCAACAAAGCTCAGCATCCTAAATGTCCATTTCTCTTCCTAAACTCTCTAAAATTCATTCCAGCATCAAATAAAAGCTTAACATCCGATCATATATGTACAACATCATAGGGTCTATATAAACATTTCACAACTTCACAGTGATGATACTCCTTCAAATGAAGCCAAAAGTCCAACTGCAAAAATTTCAATTCCTGCATTGACTTTATTGATGTCCAACGCTTTTCAGGTTTGCAAACTATAATCCACTTGTGCTGTATAAAAGAAACTGTCACCTTTGCCTTATGCTGGTTTCAATCCCTGATAATTGCTTTCCTCAACAGGCATCCCACATGGTTCACTGAGGATCATCTGGACTCTTACAAAAAGAGCTTGGGTTTCACATTTCAGCTCTAGTTTCTGTGTGACCATAAGCTCCTACCAATAGTACTCCACTGTTGCTGCTCTTCCTTGTGGTTATCCCATTTGACTTGACTCTCAAATACACCAAGTTCTTCTGCTTCCACCAGGCAGCACTTTCACCATGAGCCTCTGCTAGGCAGTCTTCAAGGTACCAATCCTCTACTTCATTGTATAACCCCTTTCAGTCCTTGGACTTCAACAGACACTGAAGCAGTAATTTCCCCAATGGCCTTACCTTTACACTCACAGGACCAGGCCTCAACTGCTCTTCAGGATCCCTTCATTCCATCAATACCACCTGGGAGATTCTTACAAATTATCTGGGTGCCTGCAGGAGGGGTATCTCTGGAAAACAGCTTCTTGGTACTCTCATAAAATACTTCAAATACATTGTATATCAACGATGATAGTTTCTAAGTCACGGGCAATTTCTTAGCTCAAACTACCTTGATTCAGCTATCCCAGTAAACTCTACTATTCTGGATTCTAAAGCCATAGCAAAATGTTGAAAACTTTCAAGTTATATCAGTTGCTGGTGCTGGAACATGGCCCCTAGTTCAATGGCATTTATCCCAGCAACCTAGTCTCTAAGGTTTGCTCACTGCCTAATTGTTGCTGTCATGAAACATGATCTGTAGATTAACCTTGAACCAAGAGATCTGCTTGTCTCACACACTTGATTTGTGCACAACCATGCTTGGAACTAATTTTATCTTTAGGTTTACCAAATAACGAAAACTATTCTTTGCTTTCTTTGTTCTAGGTTGGCCTTGAACTCAGAAATTACCTTGCCTCTCTCTCTGAGGACTAAAGATGTATACTATCATGAATAAACACAAAGATTTTCAGAGCCAGTATTCTCAAGATCACGATCCAAATTTACTGTAATACCACAGCATGATTTGGACCAAAACCATCTGTTTTCTAGCCCATGATTTGGAACTCTCAGTTTTCTCCCATTTGTGTATTTTAGTTCACAAGATATATAGTCATGTTGACAACTGTCATGAGCCATCCCCGTCCATCTCTTGGCCATTTGATCAGAATATTATCTTCTTTTGTCCAAATCAAAAAAAATAACTGCAGCATTAAAAGGCCTATATAATATAAATCATCCCTTTCTCAACTGAAAATCTACAAAGAGAATCCCTAGCTGGGGAGTATATTTCTCCCTGGTCAATTCTCAGTTACTTCCATTTAGTATCTTTGGATACATGATTTAACACCATTCTACTTCCTGATACATTGTTGTGAACACTATATTTGAACCCCTCCATTTTGGACTTTCTGTGTATCATTTTACTCTACTTCTACAAAAGTTTCCCATAAGAGTGAACAACAGAACAAAGTCTAATCTAGGTCTCTTTGAGGCTCCCTTTATTAATGGTATTAATTTACATCTCTTTAAATTACCCTCCAGAAAACTCTGAAGACAAGCGCATAAGGAAGCCCCATTCTTCACCAAAATAACAAAAGATATTTTCTAAGCCTCACATTAATAATCTTCTCGTGTGAAATCTACTGTGCTAAGCCACCTCATTTAAAATCACTCTTAGCACCACTCTCTGTCTGGCTGCTAATACTTCAGCATACTAAGCTCCATTTAAAGCATCCAAACAGCCAGAATCGAATTTCCAACAAAAACAACAACATGGACAGATCTATAACAATGATAACCCAGTCTCTGGTACCCACTTCTATGTTAGTTAAGGATTCATCACAGTGAAGAGACCCCATGAGAAAGAAAACACTTATTGAGGATGACAGTCAATTTGGGTTGAC
>NW_021619195.1:0-7603 GCF_004785775.1 Grammomys surdaster | reverse complement strand
ACGGAAGTCAAGGAGGCCTGGCACATGATGAGTTACACAAATTGGACCTTCACTCACGTGTTACAGTAGAGAATCACTGTCACCCAGCAATAATAGTTTGCAAAGTACTTAGAAGCAATGCCCTAAGCTGCCTTCAAATATATCATTAGAAGCAAAAGATCACAAGGTTAAGGTGACTTTCTCTCGATGAGGTTGTTTTTTCCCACTTGTTCTTACTGGTCCTAAAACAACTTTTGTCCCTTCAGTATCTGCTGTAAAATCTAAACCATCCCGAGGACGGCAAGGCAAGCCCCAGTGAAGTTTAAACTTGTCGCAACCCTCAATAAGCAGAAGCTGAAAATAAAGACTTTAATCTGCCTACCAGCTGGTTGTATAACCCTGTCAGTAATTCTGTGAATCCACCTATGAAAAAGATCAGCAAAAGCTAAAGGCTTCGTTGCACAAGTAGATACCCACATCGCTTATTTTGCCAGCAAGGCCAGGTGAATAAAGAGCTCTATTGTTTTCGTAGGTTGACCTAGCAACATGGGAAGGTTTTCTTTCCACTAATTTAGTAGACAGGATAGAATAGATTGAAGTACCTGTTTTAAAGTTGAGGCACTTCAAAGTAGAACTTAAGTACCCTGAAGTTGGGGTGATCTGAGTTTGAATCCTGACTCTGAGCTCCCAGCAGATCAAATTAACCCTGTAGGACTCAGTCTCCCCATTGTAAGACAAGGGTGGTGGTAACACTCAAATCTAGACTGCTACTTGGTATTCAGCACCCACTCTCCCTCCTCCAAAAGTCATAAAGTTCTTAAATTGAACTGGATATGAGAATGGGTAAACTCACGATAAGATATAGTCATCTGTCCTAGTCAAGGACAAGAGGGTGTGACTTCCTCTCTTCCTCTTCTCACTAGACTATAGACCAATAGCCAGAGCCCACCAGCCTCTTTTGTCTCTAAGATAGCTCTGAGAATGAATGCCACAGGTGCCAGGGGAACTGAGAGAGTCAGAATCTCTGCTTACCCTTTAGCATCAACCCTGAACTGACTCCTGGACTCCTTAAATGGGAAAGATAAAGAAACTGGCCAAAGCTGTCAGGTGTGAGAATCTAACTCTCTTTCTGTCTACTAATTCTTGTTGGTAACACAGCCATCAAAGAGAGGCTTTGAGAGCAAAACAGATCCTGTGCCAGCTATACAGTAAGTATGTAATAGATTATTCTGGTCACTAGTAGTATACTATTGTTAGTTGAGATAAATAGTTACAGGAATAAGGTACCACTTCCTTTGCAGACCAGTAGCATTAAATAATTATGAAGGCATAGACTCTGTCCCAGAAAGCAACTTCATTGTGTTACTATTGCTGTGATGAAACACCATGACCAAAGGAATGTGAGGAGGAGAGGGTTTATTTGGCTTACACTTCCAGGTAACAGTGCATCACTGAGGGAAGTCAGAGCTGTGACTTAAGCAGAGCCGGAACCTGGATCCAGGAACTGATACAGAGGCCATAGAGGGGTGCGGCTTACTGGCTTGTTCCTGGTGCAGTCACTAACTAAGAAAATGCCCCATAGCTGGATATTATGGAGCCATTTTCTCAACTGAAGTTCCCTCCTTTCAAATGACTCTAGCTTGTGTCAGGTTGACATAAAACTATCCAGCACAAGGCGTAAGAATAAATTACCCGCAGTAAAAAAAAAAAAAAAAAAAAAAAGAGGTTAGATGGACCTGGAATAGCTCCTAATCCCCATGGTAACCACATGCTTCCTGCACCAAGTGTTGCCAAGTGTTCTCAGAGTGAAAGATGTGAGTGGTAATGAGAAATGTAAAATAGAAAATAAAAGGGTATGTGTCTGTGTGTCTATGTCTGTGCGTCTGTGTGTCTGTGTGTGTCTGTGGTGTGTGTCTGTGGTGTGTGTGTGTCTCTCTGTGTGCCTCTGTGTGTGTGTCTATGTGTGTCTGTGTGTGTGTCTATGATATGTGTGTGTGTCTGTGTGTGTGTCTGTGTTTGTGTCTGTGTGTCTGTGGAGAGAGAGAGAGAGAGAGAGAGAGAGAGAGAGAGAGAGAGAGAGAGAAATTAACAAGACTAGAACTATACATATGTTAAAAAACTTTAGAAAGAGGAATACACCAAAAGTAATATGGGGTGCAGAAAGCTCAAAACAAGGACTCTTATTATTATATGCGTTCTTTAAATGCATCATTTTTCACCAGTGTCCAGTCAAGAGTCACCTAAAACTAACAACTTACCCAGATAGTGGGGGTGGGGGGGGCACATGCCTTTAATCCCAATACTCTCAAGGCAGAGGAAGATCAAAAGACAGAGCTCCAGGACAGCCAGGACTACAGAGAGAAACCCTGCCTTTAAAACCCTGATAACTCTTGTTATCGAACATGCCAGTGGTTCTGTAAACACCACGAGAGGAAAATACACAAACACTGACAACATGTAAAAGTCGCCTGTCAGTTCAGCACAGTTTCTGCTGCCTGCTGAGTTCCTGTTGAGCAAGGTCAGGTCAGATTTTGACTTTTGAAAATACTTCCTCTTTCCATAGTTGTTTGGATTTCACAACGGCAGGTAAGGCTGTGGGACTGCACTGTGTTCTTTCTCACTAGGTGAGAGCACTCCTAATCGTGAGCTAACTTATTACCGGAACTGTCTTTCCATTAACAGGCTGGAGAGTCTGCACGTGCCAGCTCTGTCCTGCAGACTTGGCACACACTTGCTTCCTGCTGTGTAGCATAATTACACTCCATTATAGGACTCAGCTGAACTAAAAATGTAGGCCACGGAAGTGAAATACGGGTCAGTCTACTATAATCCAAGTTTGCCATTAAGTAATTGCGGGTCTGAAAGTCCTTGATCAATGCTGAGACTATAGTTGATTTCTAACTGTTATACTTAATGTGAAAACAAATGAGAAAATCAGGACACACTTTAACTGGATTGTTCACTCTTGAAAAATCAGATATCAACACATCATCAAGGAACAACTAGTTCAAGCTCAAGACCTCTGTGATCACAGTTCCCTACGACAAATGGACAAGAAGTAAACATTCAACATATTAAAACTCACTAGACAACATTTCTTCCTTTTGTTCTATAAGCTTGTGGGATGAATTAATTTGAATCCACCAGAGATTTGTTTCAGTGTCTCCACCTCTGAGTCCAACAGGTTTTGAAGCAACAGATAAATCAATAAGTTCCAGCCGGGTAGTGGTGGCGCACACCTTTAATCCAAGCACTTGGGAGGCAGAGGCAGGCAGATTTCTTAGTTCGAGGCCAGCCTGATCTACAGAGTGAGTTCCAGGACAGACAGGGCTACACAGAGAAACACTGTCTCGAAAAATAAAACAAAAAATAAGTTCCTTTTACAGCTGTCAGAAAAGAATTATCCACCAGTTCTCTTCTGTCTGTATGCTTTGGGATTGCAGCAATTATTTCCTGCCCTCTTCTATATGTTGTCTCCTCCTCCTCCTCCTCCTCCTCCTCCTCCTCCTCCTCCTCCTCCTCCTTCTTTTTCTTTTCTTCTTCTTCTAATTCGTCTTCTGATTCTTCTCTTTTCTTCTTCTTGTCCCTCCTCCTCCTCCTCTTCTTCTTCTCTAATACTCAGTCTTCCTTTGTTTCATAATACATCTGGGAGTGTTTTCCTATTTGATTTATGTGATTTTGTTTTGTTTTGTTTTTTGAGACAGGGTTTCTCTGTATAGCCCTGGCTGTCCTGAAACTCACTCTGTAGATCAGACTGGCCTCGAACTAAGAAATCTGCCTGCTTCTGCCTCCCAAGTGCTGGGATTAAAGGCGTATGCCACCACTGCCCAGCGATTTATATGTTTTTTATCTGTAAATGTTCAGACCTGTTGAGCTCAGCTTTGGGGAGGGTTATCAATTATTATTTCAAATAATTAAGAAACATGGTAAAGCACGGAAGCTGAAATTGCTTATCTAAAGACAATACCTGAGGACCTGTGTCCTGGGCTCATCGCAGACCTGCCAATATGCTTTGGGACAAAGTTACTATTCCTTCTGAATGGCTACCTTGTGCCTGAAGAGGATCCACCTAACTGGATCCTATTTCATAGGAATGAATGCACACATATGCATACCATCACAAGGGGTGGATGCACACATAGAAGAGAGAGGACAACTTTCAGGAGTCAGTTCTTTCCTTCCACTGTGGGTTCTAGGGACTTATTTTAGGCCATGGTGACTTACCTGCTAAAGCCATCTCACCAACCCAATTATCAGTTTTAAAATTCTAGCAAAAAAAGTAAAACTGTAAGCAAGCCTTAATACTATGCAGAAACTATGTCTGGGTTGTCATATTCTAACATAAAATGAGTCAACATTGTTTTTGTTGTTTTGGTTTTTATGTTTAAGACAATTTATTATGGTTTAAAAGAAGAGCCCCAGGTATATCCAGAGGAGAAAAATGAATATATTTTTAACAGCTGTGCCATTCGAGTTAAGCTGGCATGTTCAGTCACTTGGCAGACAAGCAGCCACATGGCAACGAGTTGAGCTTGAGAAAGAAGGAAGCCAAAAATGCTAGGGAAAGCATACTTGGGCTCTGGTCAACATCCAAAACAAAGAAAAGGAAAAAGTTGTGACGCTGTGACAACTCACAACAGTACTTTATCAGGTCCCCAGCCAGAAGCAGTAGCACACGTCTTTAATCCCAGCACTCTGGAGGCAGAGGGAAGCAGATCTCTGAGTTCAAGGCCACCTAGGTCTACAAATAGGCCACCCAGGGCTATATAGTGAGATCCTATCTCAAACACACACACACACACACACACACACACACACACACAGAGACAGAGAGACAGAGACAGACAGAGACAGACGCAGAGGGAATCCAGTTCATTCATTTCATTCAACTTTACCCCTAATGTAATTATTTCACAAGCTCCTGTGTTATAGGAAGAGGCTAAATCCTATTGTGTAGGATTTACCAAAGTAGTTAATTACATCAAAACAAATGTAAACAAAAAGTACATAGTACCCTTAAAGCACAAATGATAGATGGATAGTTACTATTAAGCAGTTTATAGAAGAACAGAGTAACATAGGGTGGAAGCAAAGATACATTTAGGTGAACCTGTAAAATCTGAAAGAGGTGGGTAGGGAGGGAGGGAGTCTCTAATTCTACACATGTACGTACTACAAAGTAAACACATTCAATACACTTCTCTCAGCTTCAGGAACTTAACAAATGCAATTGAACTCACTTTCTTTTCTATGTTATATTTGAGTGTGTATGTCTCTGTCTGTCTGTCTCCCCAAGAACAGGAAGAATGCTTGTGTTTTAAACATTCAGTTGTCCTTTGTTTCATACTGCATGCTCTATCATACAACCCAGAACCACCTGACCAGAGAAAGCACAGTTCTCCCACCTCCCAATAGACCTTTCTGTCAACCTGTTAAAGCACTGATTGGGTCATAATCTCTAACTCTGGAATTCCCCTCCTAGGCACATGCTCAGTGTGTGCTTTTACACTGTTATCCAAACTCAGAAAAAAATTAAACCTTGCTCTCCCTGTGCAGGTTCTAGCTCATAATGTATATGTGTGTGTTAGTTAGATTTCTATTGCTGTGTTAAAACACCATGACCAAAAGCAGCTTGAGTGGGAAAGGGTTAATTTTGTCTTCTTTAACAATCCATCACTGAAGGAGGTTAGAACAGGAACTCAAAACAGGAATCTGAGGCAGAAACTGAAGCAGAGACCTCAACCACAACCCCTGTTAGGCTTGCTCTATCTGCTAGACCTGAGTGGGGGCAGTGGAGACAATACCATTACTGTCTGATTAAAGGAAGTTGCATTTAGAACTGGCCAGCCTCTCCCCACTGGGATTTCAGAGAGCAGCCACTTACTGGCTTTAGGGGTCTCTTTTATGGAGAATGGTTAAGGTTGATAGAGAACAGCTGTCGGGATAATTGGCTGTTAGCACCTGGCCAGAAGAGACTTGAGCCCTGAGTGGAGGACTCAGAGCTCAAGGCTGGCTGTGGGGTAGATAGAGCAAGAATACATCATATGGAAAGGGAGTCATCAAGTTATCTGGGAAACATTTCTGTAAAGCAAAGGGACGATCATATATCACAAGTTCCGGAGTTTAACAAGGCGAACGGGGTAGCATACATCATGGAGCCACCAGGTTAGGTAAAAAAAAAAAAACAAAAAAAACAACAAAAGCCATGGTTTGCAGCATCCATCCATTAGGCTTAGGAAACAAATTTACTCTCATGAGGTATGGAGATTTAGTACAATGTGGCTCCTGTTCCCATTACACAAATCTGTCTACATCCTTTCCTACACAACACAGGACCACCTAGCCACTACCACACACTATCCACAATGCACCAGGCCCTTCCACATCAATCATCCATCAAGAAAATACACTGTAGGCTTGCCTAGAGGCTAATCTGACTCTTAGTTGAGATTCCTTCTTTTCACATGACTCTCGCTTGTGTCAAAACTATGTTTTTTCCTTCTAGTTTCAACTCCATCCGAGTCTTTATCATAAATGAACAAATGCAACTGAAGGTCTGGGAAGATTGCTCAAGATTGTGCAACAGTGAAGCGCGCAACCGTTCTCTTGCAGAGAACCAGGGATCAGCGGTCATCAGCGGTCACCTCTCACACCGGCTGATTCGCAACCATCCGTAGCTCCATCTCCAGGGAATGCAGTACCGTCTTCAGTAGCTTTACTCAGACATTCACAGACACGCACAGGATCACATACATAATTCAAAAAATAAAACTCAATCTTTTTTAAAAATGTTAATTTGATGGTGCACGTGTCGAACCCCAAGGGAACTTCTGTTGTGCCAAGATGGCGGTCCTAACGGTAGAGCATTGAAACTGAGCAGTGTTGAGTGGTTTCCTTAACTAGCCATGTGATGTATTGATTTGTGACTTAATTAGGAAAAAAATGTAATTTCATTTAACGATATTTACTAATCCTCTGTGTTCTTCTCGATCTAATTACATTGATGATCGAGGTCAGGCACCATACCCAGCAAGACTGCTTCCGTGACACGGAGGAAGCAGGATGAGTAGGAAGTAGAAAGTAGGAAGCACTTTTCTCTCTGACGTTGACTGTGACTCTGGAAGTTGCATATTGCCCTAAATTACACTATTTGTGTCAGTTAAAAGCACCCAGCCTATATTGGCTCATCTATCTACTTTTTTTTTTCTTTTTTTTTTTTCTCATCGATCTTCTGTTGGTTTGTTCTGCTGGCAAAAACCATAATATGGTCTGCAAAGTGAGAGGTCCTGTTAAGTGGGCCCATCACAGTTCCCATGGAAGACAGTTTAAATGCAGAAGGAATTAGATGGTTTTCTTTGTTAAAGAGAACCACTTTCAAAGATCATCAGAAAACAATTATAAAGCAAGTGTCCTGGATGTTTTTTTTTCCAATGTTTAACTGCATTCTTGAATATTGAAAACAATATATGCTTACAAATTAAATTCCACAATGACAGAAAAAATAATTCAATATCTCTGCAATAAGCCTAATTAAAGACAGTGTATTTATTTAGAGCAGTCTACGCCAGAATTTTTCTATGATTACTCACTCTTAAAAAAATAAAGTTGCTGGGCAGTGGTAGCG
>NW_021619194.1:0-4693 GCF_004785775.1 Grammomys surdaster | reverse complement strand
ATGCCCACATGTAATTGGTTTAGTCCCATAAATTCATATTGCTAAAAACATCACTCTGGCTTTATAGTAAGACATCACTATAATGGTATATAATTTTGGATTTTGTCTTCCCATTTAAGTTCTCAAAAATAAATAAATCATGGGTTTCATTTTTATGGAAAATAAGGCTTAGAGTCATAGGACATAGAGTCCTGGTGCCTCAAAAGCCAGGTAGATCTCTATGAGTCTCAGGTTAGCCTGTTCTATATAGACCCTTTCAGGCCAGCCAAGGCCACATAATGAAACCCTGATCCAAACAGTGATAACAAAATTAGACTCGAGATGTAATATCATATTTTTGTCCTATGTCCTCCTACTGTTCCCACAACACCTTTTCTTACTCCCCTCCCTCCCCTTCCCCTGTATATTGACTGTTCACTATTGATGTGATAAAACATCATGACCATGACAACTTAGAGAAGAAAGAGGTTATTTGGACGTCTGGTTCTGGAGGTTAGAGTCTTTGATGGCAGAGCTTGTCCTAGCTGCAGGAGTACTCACATCTGGAATTGAAAACATGGAACAGAGATCTAACTTGAAATGGCTGGAGTCTTCAAACTCCTAATGCCCACCTCCCAGTGACATACCTCCTCCAACAGGACCATACCTCTTAAACCTCCCAAACAGTACTACCAACTGGAGACCAAGTATTCAAATGCCCAAGACTATGAGCAACACCTTTTTCAAAGCACCATACCCTACACAATCCCCTTCCAGTTTCATGGTTTTGGTACATATTTTTAATCCAAAGTTTGTGGTTTGTCAGCTTGAACATTTACACTCTGCTTATTGTCAACCTTTTGTTTTGGTGTATTATAGTTCAGAGAATATCATTACTCTCGCCTTTTTTACATATGTAAGTATATTTCTCTAGGATATATTCTTTAATAGAATTTGCTAATAAGAACATATACATTGTTTGTTTGTTTTGAGACAGCTTTCTCTGAATAGCCATGGTTCTCCTAGGACTAACTCTGTAGACCAGGCTGGCCTCGAACTCCCCTGCCTCTGCCTCACAAGTGCTAGGGTTAAAGGCGTGCGCCACCACTGTCTGACATACACACTTTATTTTGATACCTCTTACTAAATTGCTGCCAATATTAGTCTCTCCCCACATAATATTATAGTATTTCATCACATTCTTGTATGTACTAAACAATACCCATATCTACCTATTAAATTTATGCTTAGTTTCACATTTGTATTATCCTTCTAGATCACTGCTAACTCTCCCTTCCTTGGGAGTAATATTCCACAGTACATATAACAATAAAAGCATGAATTTTCAACTTAGAATTGGATTTAATTATACAATGTGTGACACTGACTTTATTTTGCTCTTAATTTCATATATATAAATTAAAGTAGTAAATACCTGTCTCATAAATTTGTGAGAAATTATTTTAAAATTACAGAATATACAGGCCTGCTCATAATATTATGAATAATTAAACTCTTTCATCCATTCTGCCAATTATGTAATAACTTAGGTCAGTGCTTCTCACCCTTCCTACTGCAACCTTTTAATACAATTTCTTATGTTGAGATGACTGCCAACCATAAAATTATTTTTTAAATCTTTTTTTTTTTTTCTGGTTTTTCGAGACAGGGTTTCTCTGTGTAGCCCTGGCTGTCCTGGAACTCACTCCGTAGACCAGGCTGGCCTCGAACTCAGAAATCCACCTGCCTCTGCCTCCCAAGTGCGGGGATTAAAGGCATGTGCCACCATCGCCCGGCCATAAAATTATTTTTGTTGCTACTTCATAACTGTAATTTTGCTACTGTTATGAATTGTAAATATCTGTGCTTTTCCCGATGGTCTTAGGTGACCCCTGTGAAGCAATCCGTTGAATCCCCCAGGGGTGGTTGAGAATTGAGCCGCAGGCTGAGAACCACTGCCTTAGAGCTTATCTTCATACAGATAGCATGTAACATAGAATACATATTGTCTGTATCTTCATATTGAGTGTGGAGGCAGAAGTCTTTGTTTTACTAGGAAAGAGGCCATGACCCTGACTTGGTTTTGTGACAGTCACTTCAAAAGAAGTCATAAAAATATTTGCAGACAATGGAAAAGTAAACACAGCTTGGGAACTGATTCATGTTGAAATGAACATAGAAGTGAACTGGTATAAAGTTTCAAGGAACAAAATAGCTGTTTTGAAGCTGTGACTCATGCAGTTGTTCTCAGACTGAGTTCACGCATTGTCAGGATGGGGATACTCTTGAATGGCCTGAAGACACGAGTATGCGTAGGATGCTGATATTCTGATAAGCCAGGATTATTAGCCTCTGAGAGCATCTAAGTGACTCCTGAGGAATACACTTGGAAGTCATGATATGGATACACACTTGGCACAAGTATAGCAAGACAAACCATAGTGGAAGAGCTTCAAAAGACCATGTCTTCCTTCCAAATTCACTGAGTCTTTTCTTCCAAGTAATTTGAATCTCAAAGATTTCATTTAGATGTTTTCTTATCAAGGATATCAGATTAGAAGAGGCTAAAAAATTTAATCCCAAAGGTTTTGTGTGATAACCAATCTACCCTGGAGCTCTTACCAACTCCAGCAATTTTGAGGCATTTTCTGTGTTGTCTTGTTGTCTGGTTGGTTTATCTATAAGCCTTTTTCTTTCTGCATGCAAAATACAGCAGGCATAATTAAATGATATATAATTACATACCAGACTTACATTTCATACTACCTATATGATATAGAACTATTTATAAAACACCCCAAATGAGGATTCTATAGTAACATTAAAATTACTACCAGAAATAAAATGTCTCCACTTCTTCTAAAATACCACTAGAGCTTATCTTTGAGCCCTTCTTCCATTCTCAAGCATTCTGATACCATGCCCAGTCCCTTCTGTCTGCTTGATCTCTTCTTGATACCATGCCCAGGAACCCCCTATCCCATCACCCCTCCTGCTTCTCTGAGGGTGTGCCCACACTTACCCCCTCACTCCCACTTCCCCTTCCTCAAATTCCCCGACACTCGGTGTCCAGCCTTCATGAGATCAAGGATCTCCTCTCCCACCTATGCCCAACAGGGCCATCCTCCTATACATATACAGTTGGGGCCATGGGTCCCTCCCTAAGTGCTTTCAGGCTGGTGGTTTAGACCCTGGGAGCTCTGGTTGGTTGGTATTGTTGCTCTCCTCATGGGGCCACAAACCCTTTCAGCTCTTTTAGTCTTCACTCTAACTCCTCCATTGGGAACCCTATGATCAGTTCAATGGCTAGCTGTGAGCATCTGCCTCTGTATATTTCAGGCTCTGGCAGACCTCTAAGGAGACAGCTGTATCAGGCTCTTGTCAGCATGCACTTCCTGGCATCCACATCAGCATCTACCTTTGGTGACTGCACATGGGATGGATACTCAGGTGGAATGGTCTCTAGACGACCGCTCCTTCGGTTTCTGTCCCACGCTTTGTCTCCATATTTGCTCCCTTGAGTATTTTGTTACTCCTCCTAAGAAGGACTGAATCACCCCCACTTGGTCTTCATTCTTCATAAGCTTCATGTGGTCTGTGAGTTGAATCTTGGGTATTTCAAGGTTCTGGGCTAATATCCAATAATCAATGAGTGAATACCATGTGTGTTCTTTTGTGATTGGGTTACTTCACTCAGGATGATATTTTCTAGTTCCATTCATTTGCCTAAGAATTTCATGAATTCATTGTTTTTAATTGTTGAGTAATACTCCATTGTGTAAATGTACTACATTTTCTGTAGCCATTCCTCTGTTGAAGGACATCTGGGTTCTTTCCAGCTTCTGGCTATTAGAAATAAGGCTGCTATGAACATAGTGGAGGATGTGTCCTTGTTATATGTTAGAGCATCTTCTGGGTATATGCCCAGGAGTAGTATAGCTGGATCCTCAGGTAATGCTATGTCCGATTTTCTGAGAAACCACCAGACTGATTTCCAGAGTAGTTGCACCATCTTGCAGTCTCACCAACAATGGAGGAGTGATCCTCTTTCTCCACACCCTCACCAGCATCTACTATCACCTGAGTTTCTAATCTTAGCCATTATGACTGGTGTGAGGCGGAATCTCAGGGTTGTTTTGATTTGCATTTTCCTGATGACTAAGGATGCTGAACATTTCTTTAGGTGCTTCGCTACCATTCGAGTTTCCTCTGTTGAGAATTCTTTGTTTAGCTCTATACCCCATTTTTTAATAGGGTTATTTGGTTGTCTGGAGTCTAATTTCTTGAGTTCTTTGTACATATTGGATATTAGCCCTCTATCAGATGTGGGATTGGTAAAGATCTTTTCCCAATCTGTTGGTTGCCATTTTGTCCTATTGACAGTGTCCTTTGCCTTACAGAAACTTTGCAATTGCAAAGTCTTTATTCTTGTCAGAACTATAATTTGTCCTTTTATAGGTATTCCCAGGTTTGGGGGTACTTAATTGCCTCCTAAGTGATCTTCCTGTCTGATTGTCCTACTTCTTGCTTATTGCCTGATAGCATGATTGCTCTAAAATTCCTGTGTGCTTTATTTTCCACTTAAAATATTTACTGTTCCTAACCAGTTACCGCACACCCCTCTTAAACCCCTTCTATACTGTGTCTACTTCTTTATGCTACCCATGCTTTGTTACATGTATGTATAACAGTAGCTCATTTATACTTGCTACAT
>NW_021619193.1:0-1107 GCF_004785775.1 Grammomys surdaster | reverse complement strand
ACTCCTCTTGTCCCAAATACCTTGTGTATAGTATTATATTTTACATTATTGAAAGTGGGTAAGAGGGGCTGGAGGGAATCTTTCCGGTGATAAGAGCACTAACCGGAGAACCAGGCTTCATTCCTAGCATTTACATGGCAGCTCACAATGATCTACAATACAGTTCGACAACAACCTAATGTTTAAATATTTATATATGAGCTGTCACCTGGCATTTTTTTGGGTGTTTCGATAAATGAGAGCTTTTTTGTATGTGTTGTAATACAGAATCACAAATGAATCCTATAAAACTATACATCTAAGCTGGGCAGTGGTGGTGCACGCCTTTAATCCCAGTGCTTGAGAGGCAGAGGCAGGTAGACTTCTGAGTTGGAGGAAAGCCTTGTCTACAGAGTAAATTCCAGGACAACCAGGGCTATACAGAGAAACCCTGTCTCGAAACCATGAATATATAGTATACACTTCTATACAATAATGGAAAAAAACAAGGTTGTTTGACTTACTTTTCAATCAGTAGACAACATCATGTGATGTGAGAAATCAAATGTATATTTTAGTCTATGATTTCAGGGAGAATAAATCAACTGTAACCAAAAATAGAAAAATAACCCAAGGTTTTAACTGATATGAATTGTTATTTGTGAAAAAATCGTGACCTACAGTGATCAGTTTTTTCTATCTACTAACACAGAATGCCCCGTCAGAGTCAGATGCATTCTTCAATCTGGACCATGTTTTATTTTCACTCCTTTTGTTTTCTCAGTTAAGTCATATTTATTGAGATGGTTTTCCTCTGCTCAGCTCACTGCATGTATGAACAGAACCATAGTCTGGCTCAAAATCCATGCCAGTCCCAGCAGAACAGATTCTGACAACTCAGCCAACTGTTCTTCCTGTTTGTGGAAGTGACTTTCCTGGACTGTGTCTGCCACTCTCAGCACAGTATTGTTTGTTGTCTACCTCACAGCTCACTACTGCTGTTTCAATGGAGAATCCAAGAAGGATCCTTCACGGTACCTCCAACTGTTGCTACTAACTGTTAGCTCTGCCCAGAATCCATCACTGTATGTGGTCACCCAGCTGGGCCTCAGGAAAGTAGCAGCACTG
>NW_021619192.1:0-2371 GCF_004785775.1 Grammomys surdaster | reverse complement strand
TTTTTTTTTCAGATTTACCATTATTCACGAATGATGAATATTGATCATTCATGTTCATTTATTTCTGATTTACCATTATCCACGAATTTTGAATATTGATTATTCATTTTCATTTATTTCTGACTTACTATTATCTATGAATAATTACCATTGATATTTCAGCTTAATTTTTTTTAATTTACTATAAATTATTACTGATGACTATTGAATATTCATGTTCAATTATATCTGATTTACTCTTATTCACGAATGGTGAATATTGATTATTCCTGTTCAGTTATTTATGACTAATTCTTATGTATAACTGATGACTATTTATATTTCAGCTTCATTTATTTCTGATTTCCTATTAACTATGACTCATGATTATTGATTATTCATGTTCATTTATTTCTGACTTACTATTATCTATGACTGATGACTATTGATATTTCAGCTTTATTTATTTCTGATTTCCTATTAAGTCTGACTGATGACTATTGGTTATTCATGTTCATTTATTTCTTATTTACTATTTTCCAAGAATCGTGAATATTGATTATTCCTGTTCATTTATTTCTGACTTACTATTATCTATGACTGATGACTATTTTTTTATGTTTTGTTTTTTGTTCTTTTTTTGATTTTGTTTTTGGATGCTGTAGAATATATATATATTAGAATATATACATACACACACACACACACACACACACACACTCACATATATATTCTTGTTTTTACCACTTCACCCACTGGGCTCCAACCACACCACTTTGCCATTCTCTCTTTTCATCTCTGTTCTTCTTTGTATTTCTTTCTTGTGTCCTCCCACTAAGAGCTGGAACTCATGATCCTCCTCCTGTCTCAGTCTCTCAAGTGCTAGATTACAGTGGCTTTGCCTTGTCTGTCCTGGGAACTTGCTCTGTATACCAGGCTGGCTTTGAACTCACGGGGAAGATCCAGCCTGCCCCTGCATGCCTCCAATCCCAGCACTCGGGAAGCAGAGGCAGGTAAATCTTTAAGTTTGAGGCCAGCCTTGTTTGCAATGTGGGTACCAGGACAGCTAGTCCTACACAGAGAATCCCTATCTTGAAAAAAAAAATTAAAGGTTTTTCCCCCTCTTTTACTAGAATCGTCTCAACGCCATTTATTTTGGCCGATCCTTTTCCAGCGACTAGTAACGCCATTCCCATTATAAAACAAGTTTCCTTGAGTTTGTTTTCAGTTCGGCCTAACAATCTTTATTTTCCTCCAAGCGGAGATGCTTTTCTCTGAGACTCTTTCTGGACTACCTTTCCCTTCCTCTTCAGTTCTCAGCTCGGCAGACAGCTCTCTCATATCTCCATTGTCTCTAGGCCCTTCGCGCTCCTCAATTCTGAAGGGCCTGTAGAACCCAGGGCCATTATAATCTCACCGATGCTAGACCGTTGCTAGGGCAGTTGCCGTGGAGACTTCTGAGAGGACCAACATTCGGCGTCCTAGTGACAGAATGTAGTTGGCGCCAGCGTCGCCAGGGGTGCGTCACTCGACTGATGACTATTGATACTTCAGCTTTATTTATTTCTTTTTATCAATGGACTGACTAATACTGATGACTATTGATAATTCGTGTTCATTTATTTCTGATTAACTATTATTCACGAATTCTGAATGTAGATTACTCATGTTCATTTACTTCTGACTTACTATTTTCTTTGACTGATGACTATTGATATTTCAGCTTTATTTCTTTCTGCTTTACTATTAAGTATGACTTACGACTATTGATGATTCATGTTCATTTATATCTGAATTACTATTATCCACGAAGGGTGAATATCGAATATTCATGTTCATTTATTTCTGACTTATTATTATCTATGTCTGATGACTATTATTATTTCCATTTTATTTATTTCTGATTTCCTATTAATTATGACTGATAACTTTTGGTTATTCATGTTCATTTTTTTTCATCTTTACCATTATTCATGAATGGTGAATATTGATTATTCAAGTTCAGTTATTTCTGACTTACTATTATCCATGACTGATGACTATTGAAGTTTCAGCTTTATTTTTTTTCGATTTACATTTAACTATTACTGATGACTATTGATTATTCAAATTCATTTATATCTGATTTACTATTATCTACGATAGTGAATACTGATTATTCATGTTCATTTATTTCTGACTTACTATTATCTATGATCTATGACTATTAATTATGACTGATGACTATTGATTATTCATGTACTGTTTTTCCAGATTTACTATTATCGATGAATGGGGAATATTGATTATTCATGTTCATTTATTTCTGATTTACTAATATCAACGATTGGTGAATACTGATTATTCCTATTCATTTATTTCTGACTTACTATTATCTATGACTGATGACTAT
>NW_021619191.1:0-1666 GCF_004785775.1 Grammomys surdaster | reverse complement strand
GTGGGGTGTTGGAGACTCCCACTATTATTGCATGAGTTGCAATGTGTGCTTAGAGCTTTAGTAAAGTTTCTTTTACGAATGTGGGTGCCCTTGCATTTGGGGCATAGATGTTCAGAGTTGAGAGCTCATTGTGGTGATTTTCCTTTGATGAGTATGAAGTGTCCTTTATCATCTCTTTTGATTATTCTTGGTTAAAGGTATATTTTACTGTATTATACAATCGTTGCTCCATCTTGGTTCTCAGGAAAGTTTTCTTAGAAAAACTTTTTTCAGTCTTTTATATTGAGATGTATATGTTTTTGTTGCTAAGGTGTGTTTATTGTATGCAGCAAATTGATGGATTCTACTTGCTTACCCAATCTGCTAGACTCACTTTTTATTGGTAAAACTGATTTTGTTTATTTTGAGAGATATTAAAGAACGATGATTTTTAGTTCCGTATTTTGTGTTGGAGGTGGTAGTGTGTGTGTGTGTGTGTGTGTGTGTGTGTGTGTGAGAGAGAGAGAGAGAGAGAGAGAGAGAGAGAGAGAGACAGACAGACAGGGAGACAGAGAGAGAGTCTCTTGATTTTTTGTGATAAGATTAATTTCTTGTGATTTCCTGGGTATAGTTACCTTCTTGGTTTTGGAGTTTTCCTTCTAGTATCCTCTGTATTGGTAGATTAGTATAAAGACATTGTTTAAATTTGGTTTTGTCATGGAATATCTTGGCATTTCCATTAATGGTTATTGAGAGTTTTGCTGGATATATTAGGCTGAGCTGGCATTTGTGGTCTCTTAGAATCTGAATGACATCTGCCCAGATATTCTCGCTTGTACAGTCTCTACTGAGAAGTCTGCTGTAATTCTGATAGATCTGCCTTTATATGTTACTTGGCCTTTTCCCTTACTGTTTTTAAATATTCTCTCTTTGTTCTGTGCATTTAGTGTTCTGATTGTTATATTAGCAGAAGATTTTCTTTTCTAATCCAATCTATTTGGTGTTTTGTGTGCTTCTTGTACATTCATAGCCATCTCTTTCTTTAGGTTAGGAAATTTTTCTTCTATACTTTTGTTGAATATTTTTTCTGGCACTTTGAAATGGTAACTTTTGGCCTCTTCTATTTCTGTTATTCTTATGTTTAGTTTTTTTGTTGTGTCTGAAATTTCCTTGATGTTTTGTGTCACGAGGTTTTTACATTTTGTATTTTCTTTGACCAATGTGTCAACATCTTCTATGGTGTTTTATGTCTAAGATTCTCTGTTCTGTCTCTTGTGTTCTGTTGGTGATGCTTGCATCAGTAGCTCCTGATCACTTTTCTAGGATTTTCATCTCCAGATTTGACTCCATTGGTGATTTCTTTATTGTTTCTATTTCCATTCTTAGTAGTTGGAGAGTATTGTTGAATTCTTTAACTTTTTTGTGTGTGTTTTCCTCTATTTCTTTCAGGGATTTATTTGTTTTCTCTTTAATTGTTTCTAGATATTTGCTGTGCTTTCGTGTATTTCTTTATGGAAGTTATTTATATCCACCTTAAAGTGATCTATCATCTACATGAGATGGGATTTCGTGCCAGAATGTTGCTTTCCAGGTGTGCTCAAGTATCCAGAGCTTGCTTTGGTGGGAGAACTGACTTCTGTGGGTGCCAAATTACATTGGCTTCTGTTGCTTATTTTCTTGCTTTTGC